>NW_009696262.1:0-38747 GCF_000703405.1 Apaloderma vittatum | reverse complement strand
TTTTTTTATTATTATTATTATTATTATTAAAAATTCCTAAGATTAAAGTAATTTTAAATTGACCCTCTAATAGACTGGTATTGATTTTTGCAGTGTCCGGTTTTTGAATCGCAAAGTGTGAGTCAGAAAATAAGGTAGATGTGTACATTTTGTTGAAATACAAGAATTCAACAGTCAGTGGAGACAGAAGGGCTTGCAACACAGGACCCAGTTGTTTTTACCTCGATCACATATTTAGATTTAAGCTACATGATTGGTGGGTTTACCTGGCAATGCAGTTACCCTAATGGAATAGTTGCCTTTGTACTGAGAACAAAGTCACACGTGTCCTACTGAAAGGAAGTACTTACTAATGAAAATATTTATTAGGAGTGCATATAACCCAACCAGTCTTCACACACCCCCCAAAATTTTGTGTATTAAAGATTTGCTGACAGGTGATCCATAACCTGATCCTCTCTGTTGCAAAGTTAGCAATGCAAGTAAAGTAAAATGGTGTAGCTAATCACTAATCACAGTTGTCTCAAGCGGTGAGTCTCCGATTGTGTAAAAATAGAAGAAACATACGTAATTAAAATGAAAATTATAATTTCGGGTGATCTGTTATGGGAGTAGTCTGTCTTTTCTGAATGGAAAAACATTTACTTCTTCCAAAGAGATATCTGAAGATGCTGTAAGATGAAGAACTCTACTAAACTGACAGATGTCTGTCACCTTGTTTCTCTCTCTCTCCTTCTAAATTTGAATTTATAAAAGAGATTTCGTTTACATGCTTATCATAGGGATTTCACTCAAAGAGCAGCATGTTAAAAATAGCTCACATCTTCCATGTATCTCTGAAAATGTGATATAGTCTTCCATTGTCTAATTACATGAGTAAGAGTTCAATCCACATGGAAATCGTGACTATACTTTGCATATTATTCTAAGCCATAAAAAGGAATTTTTAAGTGGATGCTTAAAAATGGATTTGAGAATCATGTTTTTTCTTCGTTGTTAGTAAATCTGGCCAAACTGAATAGGATAATTATATAATTGTTCACACACGTACATCTTTCATCTAGTTTTTAAACTAAGAGTTCAATTTTTTCTTCTTTATTCTCTGAGCATTCCGAAATTCCCGAAATTATGCAATGACTTACTGAGATCCTTCTTTTCTTAAAATATCTCATTATCCTAAAAAGAAGTCTTCTGGGGAATTGTACATGATTTTAATGTATTCTTCGTAGAGAAGATAAGGATTTAGTATTTTGATATCGCTGAACTATAAATGTCACGGGAATACTCAGTAATATTCTTTTTTTAGTACTAAATTTAATTTAGATGAAATTTTGTTTGTACACCTTCACACATTTCCATCAGTCACTAAAAGCAAAAAAGGAGAACGAAAAGAGCATAGGGTCATTCACATTTTTAAAGATGTGTTATTCAAAGTTTTAAATTTATGATTCTGTGTTATGAGATGTTGCAAAAAAAAAGTGGCTTGTTGGTCACCTTTTTACTATTGTTAAAAGTACAGGAGAAACATATGTTCAGCAAAATTTACATAGTATTTGTCACTTTGCCAGAAATGCAATATCATGCATCATAAAAGACCAAAGAGATACACATTTTCTGTCTAAGTAATAAGATACAGTAAAAATTCAGTGTCCAGAATTAGAATTCCACAGCTCTTCAACACGGAAATCTTCGACAGTTCTTACAATGTAATTCTAGCATTTGTTGTTTCACAAACATTTATATGCTTCATTGTGCATTTTATGACAAAAGTATATTTACATATATACACACACTATATATATTTAGTATTTTTTATTTTAATACATGAAGTATATGTGCACACAGATTTTTTTAATTGTTCTTAAATTCCTCATATCACTTGCTTGTCACTTTTGACAGGTTCCAACTCTTAAACCATATGCAACATTGAGTAATACATCAACATTGCTTTAAGCCTTCATTCCTCTCTGTATCTAAGAGAAAACTGGTTAAGAGCCCATAACGCTGACTGAGCTTTTGTGCTGGTTTTGTCCTTGGTAGAGAACCATTTCCTCACCATCATGAACCTCACATTACCAAAGAAATACTTATAGATTTTGCGTTCTTATGAAGATCTCACAGGTGAAAAGGCTTCTCAGATCATAGTCGAAAAATAAATTTAACCATGGATAGTGTGTCAAAGGAAGTTTGTGCTAGAGATACAAGAGTTTCTGTCAGAAGATTTAAACAAAAGCTTTGATGTCTCTAAAACTTCATGAAACCGGCAATATACTTAGCTATTCATCATCTTCCTTAATTTTCTATAATTATCTCTTTAGAATGAAGAGGAACTATGTGTAATATAACTAGTCCAAAACGATTAGATATTATTTCTCAAGCTATACTGTTTTCCAAACTCTTGGACTGACTAAATATTCTACTATTATGCATCAGAGGGTAGAGAAATTTTCATGCCGTGAGATTAGCAAATGTGTATGTCTGAATTTCATACCAGATACAAAGTAAAGTCTACCTCTAGTAGGAAAGTGAGACACGAAGTTAACCTTGTTCCACAGCATGTGTAAGGTATACCTATAATTTCTATTCTCATGGTAGAATATTCCTGTACTTTTGCATTGTGCTGCTTTCTTCACATATAGCAAGAAATTTGATGATCAACATTCAGGTAGGTGACCTTAAAGTAGAGTAAAAAAAAAAAAAATTTTGGTTAGAAACTTGGTTCTTGAACTGATGCTTCACTCTGGGATTACAGTATTGTAAATAATAGAGCCAAATCCATTGTGATGATTAGGGCATTTTGACATTAGATTAAATGAACAATCATATTTTGTTCCAACACAAAGCTCTTTTCTTATTTGAGTAGGCCTTTGAATGTTACCCTATCAGTGACCACCTCTCCCTAGTGGTAAGTATCAGGTGAAAGGACCCTTTGTATCTTGGAACTTGACCTCAGTTTTTCCAGGAGACAAGTATCTAAGTGCCATGTCAAACTACCACCAAAGACTAAACAGTGACAGTAAAAAACTCAAATATTTCAGCCTGCCATATGTTTTTGAAACACAGAAAGAATCACAAACCTGAACAGAGACGAAAGCTCCAGTGAAATCCTACTTTATGGTATAGTAGTTCAGGCTTTGGGTTTGCAGTAAAAGAATCTCATATAGTTGATGGGACTTAAATAAAGATAAGAACAAATTCTAGTATTTACAAACATGCTTACAAGTACTTTTTTGTTGGGAAAACCTAAGAAGGGACACAATGCATTTTATATGACACAGAAGACTACGCATTGCAGGTTTTTAATGGCCACAGACGCTTGCAGGAAGAGAAAGTAAAATTAAAGGAATATATAGAGAGAGCATTGAACTGGGACTTGGAGGGTACAGGTTCAACTTCTGGTGCATTGCAACAACTTAATGCAAGTGAGTGAGTTTAAATATTACTTTTCCTTACTGAAGGTAAAGTGTCCTTTTCTTGCTGCCTTTAGAAAAATATATCATGTAAAGATTTGTACTGTCAGTCCTCTGAGGCAATATGATACCCTTATTTGTATCCAACTAGCTAACATGTCTAAGCCTGACATCAAAGATTTTCATTGAAGTTACCTGTTCATTTAGCTGAACAAATGCCAAGTCACTGCTTTTGTAGTGTTAGAAGATACTGATACTGTAACTGCCTTAGGTGAGGAGCGAAGCATATGAGAGAAGACAAGGATAAGTGGATTTGCTATAGGAAAAATAAGAATTGAATAAGTTTAGTTAATATAGAGATATTGGAACAGAAAATATAGGTCAGACAATGTATAGAGAAAATACAGAATTGGGAATGGTTGGATGCAGATTTGAAGTCCAGTGCCTTGTAACACTTTTCTGCAAGTAAGTGAGTTTAAATATTGCTTTTCCTCAATAGAGAGAGTATGTCCCTATCTTACTACCTTTAAAATGCAATACATCATCACAAATTGTTGCTTTATTTAAAATAATTGTCTTTTCCCCACCTCTGGTCTTAAATTAAGGACTTTGATAACACAGAAAAGGATGTGGAAATAATTTTCATAGCTCTGTTAAGAGTTTTTGCTTAATTAATCATCCCTGTTCATAACATTAGTATTGAACTAACCAGCTCGAGGAGTTAGATCAATCTCGCTCTTGTTAGATTTACTACAGTCAATTTACAAATGAAATAATCAGACCTAAAATCTCTTAGAGGTGTCACCCACTATTTCTAAAAACAATACTACGCCCAGCTTAAAAGTCAAGGGACTTAGATCCTAAGTTTGGGGTTTTGTTTTGAAGCTGAAAGTCAGAATTCTACATGTGTTCAGCCAAATGGTACTTTATTCCTCATTGCATTAGTGTGATTTGTCAGCATGTACTATTAGCTATACATTCACATTACCCTCCGTTGTGTTAACTGGAGATTTTATCTAAAGAATTGGTAACATCTGTTCTGTGATTACGGAATTACAGGATGGAAATAAGGGTCAAAGTGATCAAACTGCTGAACTGAAAAAGTTGTTCTCTCTGGCTGATGTGGAACAGATAATTGTCTAGGTGATCTAAATCACATACAGGAATGGATAAAATTGGTTTATCATTTAATTAACATCCCACCCTATCCAACTGTATTACTCTTTGATGAATTGTCACATCAGACACTGTCCTTAGCAGAACAGTGCATGTGAGTGGTGGCTGTGCAATACATGACGTATTTTCTGTCATAACTTGAAATGCTGCATTCTTTTGTATTTAGAAAATGTGGATGAAATTCAACAAAAGTTAGGAGCTGCCTGAAAAGTTTGTATTTTTTATATTTCTCTTTAGGATTAGAAACACTCAAAGATAGTGATCTATGAGGGAAAGCTATGAGGAAACCGCCTATGAGCATAAGGAAACTTGGAAGATAGAGAATTAAAAGAAAAGAAAATAATTAAATTTTGAGTGAGGGGCAGAAGAAAAAGCAAAAAATGTACTTGTATTAATTTACTCACATTCCTCTTGATAGAAGTTTAAGAGATTTGTGGAAGAAAGAAAAATGTCATTACTGGGGGAAAGTTTAGTTAGGAGAAAATGTCTTCTACTCAAACTGTAAATGTTAAGTGGGAGTAGTCAAGTTCCTTAGCTGAGAGGATGGCATAAGGGCAAACAAAGAATAAACTTTGTGGGTGAAATCACCATGGTGTCACAATATCTGCAGAGTAACTTTGAAAATGAAAACAAGAAGCAACCAGGAATTATAAATTAGATGTTGGTCATTTGCAGAGTGGTTAACATCTTAAGAGGGAATCAAAGGTGGAAGGAAGCCTAGAGAGTGTCTCTTGTCACGGCAATGGGGAAACCAGAGGTCTGCTGTCTAGTCCTGTGTTATGATGGTCAACACGTGCTGCAAAACTGGGTAGAAGGACTGAGCACTAGGGAGGGGACACTCAAGAACATCTGAGAGAGAAGGAGCAAGGAGGACAAATCATGGTTGGTGAAGATCATGGTTGGTGAAGATCATGTAAATTGAGGGCCTTGTTACTAACATCAGGCACGTGGTTCTTCAGGCTTATGTTGAGGTTACATGCTGGCCCATGTTCTTGTTTCTGAGACCTCATGCCCTAACAAGCTTTTCATTTTCTAAGCCGGTGAGTGGTGTTGATGTCAAAATCCAGCTTATTACTCTGGGAGGAAAGTGCCAGCTACCCGTGGTTTTGAGGCAAACCACTAGGAAGACTTGGACAGTTGTCTTAGTTTGAGAGTACCAGGACAAAAGTTCTCTGAGGCTCATGGCACTGGTGGCAATGGAGAAGGTTGGGCAGCTGTGCCTGTGGGGAGGACAGAAGGAGTCAGGTGTCACAAATAGAGCAATCACAGTGTTCCTTCCCATGGTGCTCAGTGTATAAGGGTGCCTAAGAAGAGATCTAGGGCTTGTTGTGCCTGCTGGGCTGAATGGATTGATGGTGGCTGTTGGTCAGCTCTCCTTGTGCTGCTGGTGTTCCCACCTCCTGTTTCCATACTGCAGAGGAGCATCGTTTGACAAAACAGATTGTCTTCCCCTTCTTCCCAGGTTTTTTTTTGTTGTTTTATTTGTTGTTTTTTTTTCCTCAGAGCCCAGTTGTCATGAGGAAGGCATGGGTCCTATATTACCTTGGTTGCCCTGTTATCTCCTCCCCTGAGAGGGCAGTGGGAGGGTCACAGAGAGTGTTTGCCCAAGTTTAGTGGCCAGCCCAGCCTTAAACTTCAGCATTAATTCAAGTCTTAAACCAGAGAATAAACAAAATCTGTAAAATGGATTTGAATGGAAACTGTGATAGGGATGCAGGCAAAAATAACATGATCTGTAGTCTGTCTGCCATAGTCTCAACAAGGTGAAGAAAGGATTCTATTCTTCTAGCAATATGTTTAGTTGGTGGTTTTCTTCTTGAGGCTTGTAGTTAGCCCCAATAAAATGATAACAAGACAACAGAACTCCTTAGTGAAATGTGGGTCTCTTTCATTCCCATGCCACATTTATGCTATTTATTTTCTGTATTGTACCAGATTGAGCCTTTGAGGAGGAATTTTACATCCTGCTTTGTTTGCTGGAAACAGTGTTTCAAGGAGTTCCTTTATAATAAATGAACCTTCAAGACGTAAGTACCCATTTAAGTTTTTATAGCTGTAGATAAAGTTATTTCTTCGACTCTGCTACAAACCTCAATTTGGAAGGACTTGTAAATCTGGCTACACTAGTATCCTCATCTAAAAAAAAAAAGAAAAAAATATGAGGGTACCAGATAGTGGTTGTTTTCATCAGAACTTAGCTTTGTATTTGGCATAAGTGAAAGGGCTTTTTTCTCTAAAGGTGCCTGCTTAATTAGATAATTACACAGTGAAATGTAATGGTTACTCTAATTTCATCAGAGGATTAATGTTCTGGGAGTTGGAGCTGTTCTTTGAACCCTTCAGAAGATTTCTGCAATCTAGTGGCAAATGGACCAGTCATAAGGGACACTGCCTGCGCTCTGTCTCTTGAGTGAATGTATTTGTTCCTTTTTCTGCTGAAAATGGTTTTGTCAGGCTAGGCTGTCAGTCCAACGATTTTTAGGCTAGACTGGTCATTTTTGGATGCTGTGCACAGCTGCATTTTCTTGATGTCAGTGGAAAAACCACTAAATCTTCTTTCAGGAGACGAGTAAGGAGATGCATAATACTTCATCCCACCCTCTGGGTGCAAACAGCAGCTCTCATTGTGCTGCCCCAAGGTGTGTGCTCTCCCTGTGCTTTAAGGAGTACTGAGCACAGGTAGCAGTAGGCACATCTGACCTCCTGTCCCTACAGCTCTAAGACGACATTGTTCAACTAGACCAGTGAATTACATAGTAGTCACCGAGGCACTAAGCATGAATAATTCAAGATGGATTGAATTTTAAACTACTGAGAGTATCTTTGGAAGAGAGACGAGCAGAGGTGGGCTGCAAGTCAAACCCGTAGCACCAAGGTACCCAACCTGAAGCAAAGGGAATACCAAAGATTTAATTGTGTTTTTTGCCATTCTGAGTGTGATGTATGTCTTTAGTATATGGGCGAGAGCAGTCAAGGGAAAGCAGATCTAGGCAATATGGGAAAAGACGCACTTGATACACAGAGCAATCCATGCCTCAGTTCTGGGAGGCAAAACAGCTCCTGTCTCATGAGAGATGTCTAGGGTGTCCCCTCAGTGTTACTTCTTCAAACAGATTTCAGCAACTACCCAGTACTGGAGAGGGAAACAGATGATCTCTTCTTGACACTGTTGATTTGTCCGAAATTTGGACAGTAGTTACTTTTGACTCTCAGTAAAAGGGATGCAAGATAGATTTATTTTTATTAGAGATATTACCTTCTCATTTCCCTGTAAGCAGTATGAGTTTACTCCAGTTTATTTATCTTAAGGTGTGATAATATAAATATAGCAAAACCAGAAAGCATCACTAGTACTGTATTACTGTGTGTAATAGTGTACAGCCTACAGGAGACTAATAAAGTCTTCCTTTCATAATATATCACCAAAACCCATCAGAATAAAATAAGTAACAGAACCCAGATGTGGCCAAAAGAATGCAACAGATTCAAAGCTTAAATCCATGCACAAACTTCCAAAAACTTTGAAAGGCAGAAAACTTGTAAACACTGTCTCTAGTTAATATCCTTCATTTTAACTGAAGTATTGGCTTTGGATTTTGATTGGTCCACCTCTTCTGCAAAAAAAGAAATGCAAAAAAAAGCCCCCATGCTAATAGAGAAGGCCATAGAGATTTTATGGGTTTTTTTTAACCCATTATAATGCTGAAACATTTCAGTAATTTAAAGGAGCTAATTCATTTTTCCTTATACAAATCTTGAACTTCAGAGCTCTCTGCCTTAGAAGAAACAATTCTATTTGCTGTAATAAGTTTTATGACCAGATTTCTAAAGGATGTAATAGCCACATTTATAAGAGGATAAATACGCTAGTATCAAATAACTTCAGTTTTCTGTGTAGCTGCCTAAAGATGTTCGTCTTATGTGAAAAGGAGGTGCAGATTTTTACAAAATACTTAATGTCTTGACTTCAATAATGACCTTAAATCAGTTCATATATTCCCACATGTATGTATTATTAGCACACAATTATAAAATTCCTTTTTCTATTAGATACTATTTATGTATTCCAATTCTTTTGAACACTGACCTTTCAAATCTTTAGATTTTAAAGAGGCAGTAGACATAAGAGCTGTATTATTTAAACACTGTAGCCTTTGAGGCATCCATAGTACAACGGTGTTACATTCTTGAGATCAAAGGGCCAGCAGATCTGGAGCAAGCGCATCCCTCGTGGATTAATTATAATGAAATTACTCATTTGGAACACTGTGCCAGAGCTTTGACTCTATCCAAGCTATAGTAAAAATTTCATGTGAGCTTTCTTTACACTGGAAGAAATGCTGCAGTGGCAAAAGATGTTTTATTTATAGCCACCCTGTCTATACAGGAGGGGGAAGAGCTGCTGCTCACGTTTCGAGAGCCAGTATTTTCGCTATGGCACTTAGTTATCCTTCGGCTACATTACAGCTTTCATACTTAAAGTAGATGCACATGGTAGGAAGAATAAAAGTACACTTAACTATTATAGCTATAGACCTCAACTTTGAATGATCTTCTAAAATCTAGTAATTCTCTTCTTAAAACTTATTAGAGACATTTTTAGTTTCAGAACTGAAAGAGGACACAATATCTGGAAAGGAGAATATCTGGACTTTCTGAAACATAAATGAGAAAACCTCTGCCTTCTTGAAGATTCCCAAGTCATCCCGAATGTGATGATGTTGTTAGGAATTGCATCAGAGCCAAATGTATATATAAGCAATAATGGTAGGTCTGTGGGTTCATGTAGAGACTTGTGTCTTTATAGCTAGTCTGTGCTCCCAATTTCTAATGCAGTAGAAGTCCAGCTAAGCCTGTTTTATATGAAGTTGTTTATGCAACGCAGCAGAAGTTCAAGAGAAAAAGGCAGAGCTTGTTCAAACAAAACACCTGTGAACATAGTCCATGGATTGAGCTGGATATTTCAAGCAGCTAAGGGGAGCTTAGAACTTGAACGGGATAGACCAGAATTAATATGCTGGAAATAAGAGTTAAAGAAGTACCTGAATAATCTGCCCCATTTGTTTTGTCTTTTGAGTTCTCTTCTCCCATGTTGTCTTGATTTGAGGGAGCTGGGATTGTTCAGTCTTGAAAAGAGAAGACTCTGGGAGGACCTTATCACTGTCTGCAGCGCCTGAAGGGAACCCACAGGAAGGCTAGAGAGGGACTTTTTACAAGAGTGTCCACTGATAGGACAAGGGGAAATGGGTTTAAGTAGAAGGAGAACAGATTTAGATTAGATCTGAGGAAGAAATTCTTCAGTACAAGGGTGAGAAGACTCTGGAATAGGTTGCCCAGAGAGGCTGTGGCTGCCCCCTCCCTGGAGATGTTCAAGGCCAAGTTGGATGGAGCCTTGAGCAACCTGGGCTGGTTAAGGGTGTCCCTGCCCATGCAGGGGGTTGGGTTAGGTGATTTCTAAGGTCTCTTCCAACCTAGGCCAGTCTATGAACTTAAAGGGTATCAGAAAGCACATCTTTACAGTTGGAAAGATTGGAGTGACAAATGTGAGGTGACAGCACAATATACTAAAGGTGACCCTGCTGCTTAGTGAAAGAGAGGGGAATTAAAGGAAGATCCACAGGCTTCACAAGACAAGCGGTTTCTGTCTATGTTAATATGTACAAGAATATAGAGGCTGGTGGAAAGAGAGGTTATACCAGCGATGTTTGGATTTCTTATGCTGTTAAGTTTAAAAATAAACACGAACTACAATAATAGAAATTTGAGGATTCCAGCTGAGTGGTGCATAGGCCACTCAGTTAGATACTTTTTTATGGCTGAAAATGAAAAATTAATTTCACTTTGAACAGGCTTAAATATATGTTTAAAAGATAATGGGACACTTTAGGTAAACTAAATAAGTAGTCTTAGAATTATCGACAAGTTTCCAGAAGTACAAGAAAATGTAGACATCAAATATGAGACAGAAAATATAGTTCAAATTATAAAGAATTTCACAAGAGCTGAGTCCCTATAATTCCAGTTTAAATACAAGCAAGCTATAAAACCTTTCCAACCTCAGTTACGTCTATCCCATTTATCTCACCTACACTTTTATCATTTTCAGTCCCTAAATCACTTCTTTCTCACCAGCTGCTTGTCAGTTAACCATAAGCAATAGAGAGTTTTCCTTATCTACATTTGGGATTATGAACTTTACTATATAATGTATATTTTCTGTAACATCAACTCTTAAGCAGCCTGCAGCTCTAACAAAAATCCCAGCAGATTAACTATGAGTTATGCAGGGAGAAAAATTCCATATAATCATGGAGGATTAGGTGAGATGAGTTAACAAATTTGGACTTACTTTGAAATCCAAATGAACATACTCAACTGTGACTGTACCTCCATGAAGCTTTCATTGTCTTCCCTTTAGAAGTATTAATTATTCTACAGATTTATTTAAGATTTTTGTGTGGCCTCTGAGACAATACTGATGCTTCAGTGAACCATCTACTATTGTTTTACTTCAAAGGAAAACAATAAAATAATTCCAGACTCTGGGATCTTCTAACAGCCTGGCAACCCCCTGCTGAATAAATGTACTGCCAAACCATTATTAAAAATCTCTTTGAAAAATTGATCTATTGGAAACAGTGTTCTGTAATGGAAGCTCAGCTTAGTATATCATGATCCCTGTGGGAAAGCCTTCACTGGGTTTTGCCAGCAAAAGTCCCTGTCTGGCTTGTTAAATGCTAAGGGGACATTTCTTGTCTAGGTAATAAAACTGAAAAAGAAACCCAGAATTATTTTCCATAACTTGCTTAGGAATCGAATTGAATCATTCTACAGCAACTGTATGACAGTGAACAATTTTAGGTAAAACTCAGGAGTTTAGAACAATAGTTATTTGTACACAGTGTTCCTGAGAATAAACCCGTCATCCACTTGCTTTATTTAAAGTGGTCTTAAGCTTTTTTTTAAAGCCAAAAGATTTTTTATTTTTCCCAGTGCTATCCGCTCCTTTTCCCCATGCAATGAGACAGATCAGCTACTCAGGAGCAATGGATTTAACTCTATTTCTACATGATATTGATACATGGATTCTGAGAGTTATGCAAAGGGATTTTAAACCATTGTTTCATGGAAGAAAGTGTAGAAACATCTCAGAAAGCACTTACGTTGGCACATTCATGGTGGAGTACTACAGTATGTAAATGAGGGACTTGTCAAGGTCCAGAAGAAGTAGAGTCATTACTGCATTTTTCTGAGCCTTGACTCTTTATATTTCTAAGTTGAAAGCAGCTTAGAGTTCCTTACAGCCTTATCTATTATATGGATTTTCAGAGAATCATAGAATGGCCTAGGCTGGAAGGGACCTTAGAGATCATTTTAATCCAGCCTCCCTGTCGCCAGGGACACCACCTCTCGACTAGATCAGGCAACACATGGGGACCAGATGGGAATCGAACCTGCAACCTTGGCGTTGTTAGCGCCACGCTCAACTGACTGAGCTGACCAGCCTCCTGAAAAAAGACACCTGTAAGAACATTTCTTATCTTAGGATTAATTTATGCCAATAAAGAATCAACACAAGATGTTCCCAGATCTGATTTAACATTATTGGTAAAATTAAATATTGGGGGAAACAGCAAGGGAAAAAACAGGCCTGGAAGAGTTAGTGGGAGCAAATTCCTTTTCTCTCTCCCTCAATTATTAAAATAATTGCTATTCAAGATTTAGTATCCCCCTCTACTCCCATATAGGTTTTTCCTTTTTCACGGTTACCCTTCTTCTCATACCTTTCAACCAATGTGCAAGAACACCCTGCCAACTCTTTCATTTGCATCCCAGTTTGCTCTAAAGAGACAAGGGTTAAATTTTATCTATCGTTTTACTAGAGAGAACAGAAGAGAGCACACGTCTACATGTGCCCTTGCTGATAGGATAAGTAGAAATCTGGTCAGGTGATAAGTTATAAGACAATTCAAGTCAGCTTTCCTACAGCTCTATGCTGCTGGAGTGATGTCTGAGCATAAATAATCACAGTTTAGGAGATGGCTGATGAGCGAGACTCGTAATTTGGTGGATGTTGCTGCTGTTTGAGTGAAAGAGAAGCATTACCTCAGGGCAGCTTGATTCAGCTGCCGCTGCTTGTGACTAGCCCAACCTGGAGTGAAGGTGGGTGAACAGAAGTAGCTGGCTTAGAGTGGGTGCAAACATTTGTTTTACTGCTCTTGTTCTTGCACATTAAGTGAAAGAAACATAGTGGCAAATAGAGTATTTTTGCTGGAATAATTGGATGCCCACTAGTGGCTGCGTTGTACAGACGCCACTATCAAACCTTTGCCTTCATACACAGAACTGTGGCAGTAGTACAAGAAGTGTAGATAGAACAAGTATTCTTACAAAGGAACTGCATGTAAAGAAACAATCTATTTAATGCTGCTAAGAAGCTTGTGTAGCTTGTGTATTTAGCTGTCATATTCAAATATAGATTTTTTTATTTTTTTTTATCTCTATGCAGGGCTTTGCAAAGGGAATTGGATTGCAGTGGAACCATACTGACACCAGGAGGTTATCAGCATTACTGATCAAAGATATATGAACATGGAAGTATTAACGTGTCTCACAAAACTTTTGGAAGCAAAAAAGGGACAAAAAAGAATTGAAATGTCTACTTCCACAGCACATCTGATGTTCTATTTTTAGGATAGGTATCATTCTCCTTCTCAGGGTTTTAGCTGAGGGCTTTTCAGCTAAGGCTGCATGCCATGTAACTGTGACAAGGAAGACTACAGCTTTCCTTTGACAGTCATAATAAGGTGGGAGATATTAATAGAAACATCTCTGCAAGAATAAATTTAAGGATACATTCAAGTAATGGAAAGGTGCATACCTGAAATTTTAAGTAATTAAGTGTTATGGAGAGGTGGTTTTCCTCGCTTACAAGGTTTTATTTCTCACCTGTTAATTAAGGTGTGCTGCAGCTGGCTAACGTCTAGCACATCTGTCAGGCTGTCCTTCCTGTTACTCCCTGACTCAGTTTGAGCTAAACAGACCCAATTCTGTTCAGTGATTTTTACTTTCCAGCTCAGTCTCTTCTTCGAGGTTGCACTTTCTGAAGTCAGCAGCATGTTTTTGCAGACAGTGTGTGCTGCTGGCAGTGATAACACCTGATGTTTACAGTCACTGCCTGGCACTGGGATGCAGAAAGGCTCTTGCTGGTCCTTCTTCCTGCAGTGCCCAAGGCCTCTGCTGGCTCTGTGTGCCACGCTGGGGGTGCCAAGAAGTAAGAGGGGTCACAAGGGAGTAAAATGTTGCATGTCTAGTGAGTTACAGACAGGACAGGTGAGCAACAAGAGTGTTCCATTCCGTATGTGTCATATTCAGTATAAACTGAGGGATTACAGGGGTTAAGCTCTCTTCTTCACTGGCTGGTGTCTTGAGGAAGACTCTATCTAATCTTCTGCCTTTGATCCGAATCCTAAATTCCCATGTCTGGCTCCTCTCTGCTGCTGAGTGTCTGGCTTTTCTGGTGCTGCCTGCTCTGTTGCTATTAGGGAGGGAGTCTGATACCTGTTGTATATACATGCATATAGTTTTACTATTATTATTTTATTAAAGCTGTTTTAGTTTTCCAGAGGTAACTGTCTTCTGCATAGAAACAAAATCATGAATGTAGAAGTTTATGGTTTGCGTTTTAACATAATCAGAATCTCAGGAAATCATACTGGATTTCTCTTCTTAGAATCAGAAGTGTTGGGCTGTGATATCTTCTTTAATATTGCTTCCATCTAACTGTCCCTGTCAACAGTAATCTGGGCGGTAATTCTTAGTTCTTAAGTAGCAGAGTAGATGGAAATACAAACCTGTTTCAGGTTATGAAGCTGTATCTCAGCTAAATGGACTTCTCAAGGTAAATAAAAGAATACAAATCAATATTACAGATTTCACTGTGGGTAGATGTTACCAGATTTAGTGATAAGCCTAAATGTTATTGTGATGCACTGAATTTGATTGTAAATTAATTACTGCCGTACAGAGTTTAGAGCAGTTTCTCAGGGATGATTTGGTAGTGCCTTTGAATATTGGTCTCTAAAACTACATTGCCTTATTTGATGTTGTACACTGCAAAGTATTGTTAGGCACGATGCCGGTTTTTAATGAGTAAATTGAAATACATATAGGGTTGAATTCAGCAGCTCTGAGTGGCCAATACATCAACTAGTATTCATTAGAGCCAAGCTCTGCTGCAAACCAGGAGCAAAGCCATTGTAAGTCATTAGAGCAAACAACATCAAGAAACGGTTGATGACAAAATCTTCTGATTTCTGATATCAGTCTGATATCAGTCTGCATTACTAGACTATTTGCCTACCACATGATTATTTTTTAAATGAAGTTATTATCATTTTCAGTTTCTTTTTTTTCATGACTTGTGTGGCCATGTGGCTGGCATCTATGTGTTTGTACTAAGGCAAGTATTTAGTATGGGGGTACCATCTATAGGGTTCTGTCACCTGGAGTTAAATTAGGAAAGACATCTGAATGTCATATAGCTTTGTTGCTCACTGCAGGGCATGAATGTGAACTATTAGGATCTGTCAAAGACATGGGGGATAGAGAAGGGGCAGAAAATACTTTATTTTATGGAAATGGCAGTATGTTTCTGGAGGGGATACTTGCAGTGAAGTACAGACTTTATACAATTCCTAGTTCCAGCATAGCATTATTTTGAAGCGTTTGTGCTTCATAACAATTTTCTCCTGGGATTTAATCACAACTCCTAGCCCTGAAACCTTCCACTGCATTGCCTCTAGGTGGTGAAGTTGGCCAACAGTCTGCAAAATCAACGCAAATGGAACCTGCAGACCTGGGGCTGGTTCTGCCTGAAGGAGTAAGTCCAGCCCGCATGGGAAGTCAGTGTGAGCCTGCTGCTTGAATAGCCTTAAGTTGTACAAAATGAACTTTCAGCTTCCACTTAATTCTTCTGCATTTTTTTTTGTGCTTACTTGAGAGACTCTAAACTCCTTGCATGAAATTGTAATTTAGATTCTAGTAGAAAAGTGAAAAAGAGATTTTAAGTAAGACTGATTCTCTCTTTCACTGAAATCACTGTTACATTTAAAATCTGTAAGGTAAGATTGCACAATTTCTCTCATTAAAAAAATACAAGTAAACAAATAGAAGAGCTGGATAATTCAACACACAAAACTAAATGCTAACTGCTTTTCTAAATTGTCAGACGGTTTAATTTTTTGAGACAATCAAATGCTTAATTACTCTCCCATCCCCGAATTACCTCCTTCCCCTGTATTTATCCAAAAAATGGTAATAAAAATACGGTGAAAAGAGAAGAATTTTGAATTTTATTTTTTTGGGCAGAGTAGAATGCAGGAAAGGAGAATTTAGATGGACAAGGTTAATTGTCAGTTTTGTATAGAAATATTTCCATTGTTTAGTAGTGTTAGTTTAATGGTTGGACTCAATGATCCTAAGGATCTTTTGCAATCTAAATCATTCTATGTAAATCCCACTGTGCTTTAGACACTACTTTTCCATTTCAAATTTTTAAAGTATTAAACAACAAAACATTTTATTTTCAACAACTTTTAATTTTCATTTTCAACAACTTTTTATTTTCAGCTAGAAGGAGTATGAAAACTACACTTCTTGATTAAAGAATGTTTGGGAAAACATAGCAGTGTTTACCAGGGAAAAAAATCCCAAGAATTCAACTTAAGGTTTCATTTTAGAATCATAGAATCATAGAATGGCATAGGCTGGAAGGGACCTTAGAGATCATTTAAGGGATCTAGAACGTTATAAATGTTGGATAATCACAGAAATACTTGCATGACTGTGTGAGCAGTGGCACAGAAGAGAAAAATCATACATTTTTACTGCCTAAAAGATGAATCTTATAAAGAAATCGTAAACTTTCAAAGAGAGAAACAATATTTTGAGAATAAATTATATATAAAAATTTTCTTTGGGATTATAGCTTATTGCACTTATTTGCTAGACTTGCAGCACAAAATCTTAATTGTAAACCTTAATTTCCTCTCCTCTGTTTTGTGATACTTAATTCACCCCACTATATATATATATAGTGCCTTTTCCATTCTCAAATGAAAAAACTAAAACTTATTTTCAAAACTAACTGCCAGCTCCACCAGAGAGCAGTAGTGGCACCTAATTTGCAAAATCCTGTAAGAACCTCTGGGATGGAAGGGGAAGAAATGTGTACTGTCTATTTTTGTTTGTTTGACTTGTGTATTATAAATATGAAAAGTAAACTAAAAGAACCCCAAACTTGATAGATTATTTTTTTAATTGGCCCCACAATATCTCATTAATAAAAAAGGATTTACATATAAAAATTCAGCAACTTTCAAATTCGTCAAATAATACTTTCTCTACATGTATATAAATAATTGAAAAACACCCACAAAAATCAGAGAAAGCGGCAAGGCCAGATTCAAAACCTGATGAGTGCTCTATAAGAAGAAGAAAATGAACTATGGTAAATCTTATATTACACATGTGAACTCATGTTGCTTCTGAATTTTTGTTTTACTTCTTTTTATTTTTACAGTTGTTTTCTGTCAAAAACATGGAGACAACAATAAGTTCTGCTGCTGTTAACTTGAAGAAGAAACACAACCAAGCTTTTCTGATCCTGCCGCTCTGGGAGACAGGACAACTGGCAAACTTTGTCATACAGAAAGCTGCCTAAACCTGGCTGCAATTCACCCAGAGCAATTTTTACATTTGGGATGAGATGTGCCTAAAAATCAGTCAAAATACCACAGCCTTTCCATGCATCAGGGCATCTCTTTTGAAAAGCAACCTTCCCCACTACTTCTACTTCCCAATTTTATCTGAGCTTAGCGAAGCTACAGTCTTAAACCTGTGTGACACTTGTGTTATGGTGACAACACATTCGTATAGCTAAGAGATGAACAGATATTTGTGTTAGAGTCTGCACATTTTGTAAACACGAACCAATTTTTCTCAAGGGCTAAACCCTGCTGCATCGAACTCTCAGGAAAATCTTTAAAATCATAGAATGGCCTAGGCTGGAAGGGACCTTAGAGATCATTTTAATCCAGCCTCCCTGCCGCCAGGGATGCCGCCTCTCGACTAGATCAGGCAACACATGGGGACCGAACGGGAATCGAACTCGTGACCTTGGCATTATTAGCACCACGCTTAACCGACTGAGCTAACCAGCCCCCCAAAACATGCATGGCCGAGGGAAAAGGGAATATTTGACTTGCAATTCTGTACTAAAAGCAAAGGAGCAAACAAAAAAACTCTACGGCTCCCAACCTATGTTGATAAGTTATCCTAAAACCAAAAAATTGTCGAGAATGTTACTGCAGGTTTTTAGGTTGCAGGGGGAAGAAGGGCAATAAGTACATCTTTTGTGCTTCTTAAGTCTATTTTCTGTCTTAAATGTCTTCAAGGTTTTGTTTTATAGATTTCTCGGATCTAAATTAAGGAAAAATCCTGTTCCTGTCTTTCCTAAGTCAGCTGAGGTCTATGTGCACGATTTACCTCTCCGGCGTTTCAGCAGCATCCTACTGGGGATCGTATCCTTGCTCTCATGGACACTGGCAGCCACTGGGTGGAGAACTTGTCTAACAAAGTCTCACCATGACAGAATGAAAATCAATCCAGCCGTACTTTGCTGGCTGGGCAAATTTGTCTAATACAGCTCATATATTAAGCTTTTCTTTTTCAGTGGTCAACGTGGTTCAATTTCCAGCTAGGACATAATTTGCACAATAACCTGAAGTTGAAATTAATACTAAGAAACAAGCCATACTGGGCTTAAGAAAAATCCATTAAGCTGTCTGCATTAGAGGAAAAAGCTGACCAATGGAGTTGAAGCACATTTGTTATACTGTAAGAAGAAAGTTTCAGACAAATATCACAGGAACCAGGATGACACTCCAATAAGGTAACTTTAGGTTTAATCTCAACTGCAAATAAGAATATTACTATGATGATTTATTTGTAGTATTATCTTGTGTAAAACGAGTAGGATGAGATCAGAGTCCCACTGTGTTAACACTGCACTTGTAGCCAGAAGAAGTCTGTACCTTCCCAGTGGAGGTTATTTCTTAAATAAAATAAAAAAGAAAAAGAAAGAACTGTCTGGAAGACTAAAGTCATTGACAAAGCTAAGGACAGGATCGAGGCTTCTGAATTTTGGTCTTCTCTGCTTGTTAGATCACAACTTCCGTGATACTATGAAGTTAAATATGTTATTTTGTTAAACACTATTTTAAAACAGAGCAGGCACACTAGAATTTGGGGCCATAGTAAGCAAAGATTTTAAATGGTGACAAAATAAGTAGGTAAAGATAGTTACAGAAGGTATGCTTTCCAGAAATAGTGCAGAAGGGGAGAAAAAAATAAAAATCTTTTTTTTTTCTTTTTGTGGAGAAGGACACATATTTAGCTAAAACAGACGGCAAATTTCCAACTCCCATCCTTTCAGTAGCAAGGGGGAAAATTTGTTACTGCCATTGAGCTATAAAACAATAGTCAGCTCTACTCAGGAAAAAGAAAATGCTTTTATTTCATGAAATCAAACTGCTTTACCCGTGTGTATTCTGCAAAAAGGTTAAAATTCAGGGGAAACATTTTCATCAACTTACTGAATAGACTGATATATCTGATACAGTACAGAGACTTCTGTGAAACAGGGCAGATCCCTGGGGTTTTAGTGGACTCTGCTAACAACGAGATAACCTGCAAATTTTTACTTTTACATTTTAAATGTGAGTAACACAGCAGCTCTTTGGATGTTACTTGCAATGATCTCCTTTATATTATTTCAAAATACATCACAAAATTTTTTGTCACAAAAGATGTCATATCATGGAATAGACTAAATTATTAGTACAGGATGTTCTTACTTAAATACTATGATTTAGAAATGTGGAAATTATTCTAGGATAGATTGCATCAGCTTTACTCCGGTGAAACAGTAACTTCTGCTGCAAATCATCTCAGTGGTAAACAAGAGCAATGTACTATGGAGAAAAATAATGAACCTGGCAATATTAATGGCAAAAAACTTTGAACAGCATTTGAAGAGCTGCAAATTCCATCATTCATTATAGATAATATATACTGACTTTTTGTGGATACTTATGCCATGTGTCTTGATTTTCTTCAATATATGCATGCTTGAAAATAGCATTACCCAATTAACCATTTACTTGCTAGCCATCTTGCTGGACAAAGATCTTAATGGTAATGATTATTCAAAAAACAAGTTCATGGAAGTAGTAGATTGGCTGATATATGCAAACTATTTTTGTGTCTGAACAAACCAGCAAAAATTCATAGTTGGTTCAGCTCAAACAAAAGCATCTCTGTTCTTCCTCATTCAGGTCAGAAACTAAATTATTTCAGGTTGTGGTAACCACAATATTTGTATTAGGATATTCAAAGAGAAAAGTGTATTTACAAATATGCTGTATTACTGGTGGAAATAAAATTGCACTTGTAATTATTAGTCTAAAGAGAATCAAATAATATTCCCAGAAGCTGGAAATTTAAATTCCTTCTCTTTCTAAGAGAAGTAGATATCCTGCGTGTCATGCTGTAGTCACTAATTTTATATGGCATTCTCTCCCATGAGACATTGAAGTTCCCATATCTATATTTAAATATTCATTGACCCTAGAATAAAAAAGAATAAGATATATTTCCAGTGGCCAGAATACCCATCTGAGTTTTAGGAAAGCTGTGCTCTGCTCACTGGCCTATGAAGTGGAACGGTTCAGGAAAACTCTTAATATGGCATTTAAGGCTCTGTCCTGCACTAAGTGCGCTTAAATGTGGAGTTTCCCCAACAAACTGGGGTTGACTGAAAACAAGTCAATAGATGAGGTCTGCCTTGGAGAAGAAAGGTAGAGATTAGGTCTCTTCCCACTGTCATCCTGATATATCCCTTAGCAGTTTAAGATATGTGGTTACGTACAGGTCCTATCTGCTCCGAGACAGAAAGAGCAGTCATAAAATATCGTTGCAGAACAATCAAAGAGAATAGGTCTGCATTCAGCTCAAACTGGGTGACTAAGACCAGTGAGTTACATAATTCTACCACATCCTTTTAACAGTACCTCATTAACAGGACAAAAGTTGATTTTTCCAGATTTTTCTTGCTGGATTTCTGTTTGCATGCCTTGCCTGTCACGCAAAGCCAGGTTGTAATGAGGTTCCTTTGGGTTTACCCATTTTAAAGGGAGAACACTGAATCTTAGAAGGTCACCTGTATGTCTCTATTTGTTCTGCATACTGAGAATCGTGAAACATGTCCAGACAAAAGCAGAGGCATTATCCAAAACACAGAGACTTTTAAACTCTACATTTAAGTAGCTATTTTCTGGACACGCAAGGACCTTTAAGTTTCCTGACACAAACTAATAAGGAGCAAGGAGTGGGGATGTTTCTTTTGATCCCCTGAAAAGAATTTTGGAGGATTTGACATTTTTCTGTTGACTATGAGGAAAACCATCAAGTTTAGTGTTCAAAGCTGCACAAGTAAGAAGGCTGCTCACATTTTTCAGTACTCACACCTGACTTCGGTGCTGAGCCAAAGCTAACAAGATGCCTGTGGGTCATTTGAAATCTACATCTCTGTTATAAGCTCCACCAGGGACAGAGATTCTCCCCAGCTTGTACGTTGGGCTGTGCAGAAGAGAGAAATGTAATCAACCTCTGGCTTTCTGTGCATGTTCAAACACACTCCCCCATTCCCTCACCTGATGTATAGTTGTCATAGAGTAAACATTCTGCTAAATATTTCCTCCACCTGCTTCAAAGAATTAAAGAATCATATCTTAACAGGAAAAATAAATGTACCAAATGTCACAGTGCCTCAGGGGGATCGAAAATGATAAAACAAATGTTGTAACACTCTATTTTTGATCCGAAAGTAAACAAATGAAATGATGTGTGTACGTGTGTATACACATAGATTCTCTCTATCGGTCGTGTAATCCATCACTGAGACTATTGGCTGAGAGAGAAATTACAGTTCCAACATATTTTCCAAACATTTAAACCTTTCTCATAAAATTATTTTGGGCTGAAAAATGTCTCCTGCTCATTCTCAAGCGAGGTCTCGGAAGTGAATTTTCTTGGAAGGTTCCGTAAAAAAAATATGTTCAGGGGTTTTATTTTCACATAATAACTTTGAAATACATTAGTTGACGTTTTCCAGATGCACTTTTGTGCTCAGCAGCTCAAAAGAAGCCCTTATTCAGGAGATGGACTAGATGGCAAAAAACTGAAGAAAATTTTTTACCTTTAACCCTTCTGATTGCTATATGAGAAAAATAGTAATTTTGTTCTGATTTTATGAGGTGTAAATCTACTAGTTTTTATTTTCTCCTTCTGATTGGGCTAAATTCTGCACGTGTAGATCAGTAGTTTCTGGTGAAGTTAAATAGATACTTTTCTTTGCAGGCAATTATGTCTATATTTTGCCTTTCATTGGTGCGATCCATAGGAGGTGGTTTAAAGAGGAAAAAGGAAAGAAAGGCCTCGCTGTTTTCCCTTCAGAGGAAGGGAAGTGATCTTTGGAATTAGAGATGAAAGAGGGGGCTTGCAGACAGCTCAAGATTCTATGATCATTTGTGTGGACGTCTAAGGAATCCAGACTGGTATTTAGAGATTTAGAAATCATCTCCTGGAGGGCAAAAAATGAAGACTGGGTCTTAGGAGTCCCCTAAACCATGGGCATAGAAGATATTTATTCCTATATTTTGTCATTGTCTACCTTCTCATTTATGAGATGCATATGTTGCTTTGTAATATTATGCTGTTAGCTGTTTAGAGAGGAGTCTGTGTATGTTCTTACTGCTTCCTCAGTGCCTGCTTTTGCATCAATGCTGCACACTACTAGCTAGTCCTGGGATAGGAAAAATAATCCCTAACAAACTCAGTGGGGACATCTCGGGGTAATCACAGCCTGAAAGAACTGACCAATCCTTTGACTTGGAGGCTTCAGTTCCGTTCCGGCTTCCCTGTGCTTTTGTCAGGCAGCTTAGTATATATAATTCAATTAGCTTTACAAGAGTTAATAAAAGCTTTTCAAGTATCTTGTGTCTTTCCTTCCTCCTAAGGGCATATTGACCTACACCAGCTTTAATACTCCTGCAGCTACGCTGCTGCTCATGGTAGCAACGTGATAGAAAAAGCTAGCTTACGCAATCCTACGCTCCACTGCAGTCTGCATCCTAGACATGCATTGCCTGCTTCTAAAATAAGGGTAAGAAGAACAGCAGAGGTTTTGTGAGGATAAATATATGAATGATTGAGATACATGGTTGTGCTGAGCCATAAGCCTGCCTGGACGAAATAGGAAGGGATGCAGTACTGCAGAGCACAAGTGTCCAGTATTGATGCAGTGGCCTTTCTTTTTGATGCAGCTCCTGGCTAATGGTATCTAAGCTGCTGACACTGGAATCAATAACTAGTTATCCTTTTTCAGAATGGAGATCATTCGCTAATGGAAATGACAATGAAAGCAAAGGTGGATTCATCTGGCCAAATGGAAGCATTCTTGCCAGTGGCGTTAGCAGAGATTTGGAAACTCTTTCCTCAGTCTTCAAAGTTTTTGTTGATACTCTTAGAAGGCAGCTAGCCCGTTCCTAGGTGCTCAGCTTAAATGCTCACAAGATTTTATAGCTGTCAGGTTTGATTATCTTAACAGATAAAAGCAATTTATCAATCTGTCTCATTTGCATGAGGAAGGTAAATAAATTAAAACCTAGTAGCATGTAGACTTCTTTACCAAAGAGCATGTCCCTGATGACATATACTGAACTCCAATACCTAACGATGTCATAGAATCATAGAATGTCAAATCTATTTGCTTTAGAATGAAAGTAAGAAAAAGGAAAAAAAAAATCCTGTTAGAAATGGGAGCAAAACAATGTAAAGAAGTAAATGAAGATTTCATTGTGAACTTCAGTGGACACGGTATCAGATTGCAGAAGCTTTTTAAAGTGCTTTTTCTGAGTATTGTTGAATAGCATCAGACTTTTAATATAGAATGCTAAAGAGAATGGAAACACTTAAGTAACTCAATGTTTTAGGATGCATTACTACATGCACTTCAGCCTCTTCCTCAAAGGCTTGGCTCGTTTTTCTGAAGCTTTAAATAGCTAAAAAATGGCTTTCCTATGTTGCCCTGATATTCTATCATATTCTGTTCTTTCTTTCTGGCATATAGTGTAATGACATCACATCCATTAAATCTGTCTCCCTCACTTGCAGAAACTTGTTTAAGGTTAACTGAGGCACAGGGGTTTATTTGGTATATTTGACACTATTTAAACTGCAGAGCTCTAATTCATAATGCCTTTAAAACAGTGAAAGTTTAGCCCATAAGTGAGCCCCTGAAGTTGATACAAGGCTTCTGCACTAAAAATACTCTCTCTATATATAATCTTATATATGATTGAGGCACTTTTCATTTCCTGAACTCTTCATGTTGCCAGAGAATACAATCCATACTTTGTTCTCCTAACTTAACTTTGCTTTTTCAATAAAGGTTGCTGATTCTGCAATAAGTAAATTAAATTTAATATTAATACTCATGTTAACTACCTGAGAAATGACACCTACAGTACTTCTCATCATTAATCTTTTCGTAAGCAGATGAAGAACTGAGGTGATCATTACATATGTATATACATAGTTACATGCACACATATATACACATAATCACAAGAAATATAACGATATAAGAAGACTGTTTAAGTGTAATGCTGCCATAAAATTACATTTCTTCATATCTTCATTTATGGATGTAAAACGGACTAGCTAAAACTTGAAAACTACATCGTCCAGCTGAAAGTTCCACAAAGAACAAACCAGCTTTTAAATAATGTGTTTTAAAATAGGCGATTATAGATACTAAAACTAATTGGAAAATGTCAGTTGGAGCTCATATCATTTGTGAGCTTCAGACAGGTAATTATACTCTGTCGGCCATGAGATTGAGATGGTTCCTTTCCAAGCTGTTACCTAGGATTTGTCGTACTCAAGTATTAGACATGATACGTCCCCAGCCCAAAGCTGGGTATGTTCCAGGTACAATTACTTTTTCTCTTACCTGCAATAACAAGTTGCTGTCTTTTAATACTGAGGTAGAAACTATTGACACCTGGAGATGCTGTGTTCTTACCTTTGGCAGCAAAACTTGCTTGCCGTCCCACAATCTGGATGAAATGCACCCAAAACGTTAAGACGGGGCCGGTTAGCTCAGTCAGTTGAGCGTGGCGCTAAGGTCCCAAGTTCGTGGGTTCGATTCCCGTTCGGTCCCCATGTGTTGCCTGATCTAGTCGACAGGTGGCATCCCTGGCAGCAGGGAGGCTGGATTAAAATGATCTCTAAGGTCCCTTCCAGCCTAGGCTGTTCTATGATCCTATGTTCCAATATAAAACAGCTGAAAATGTCCGTGACAGACCAACATGACAACGCATGATGCTGACATAGCCAATAGCTACCTTATATAAATGCAAGAACATGTTAAATAATGTCCTCCTATGACCTTCTATTACACTACAGCCAGAGTTACCTTTCCTCTCACATTCCAATCACCCCTAGGTGCCAAGTCTTTAGGAAAAGAAGCCTGTGAGTAACTTCGAGGTGTTTCTATGTCGTGTTTCACTAAGGCTGATCTAATAATCACTGGAAAGCCTAAATATGAGCTGTGCTGAATCTGTCCTTTGAAGAGCAAAACGACTGGCTCACTGTGAAAACCTGTCTGTATGCGTGTGTTTGGATGTTATCATTGGAAAGGAGAAAATGATTTATCGCCCTAGACTATCCTCTCTGCCTCTCGCTTCCTTGTGGTGCCAGCGATAGACTCCATCCTTGGAGGTTTCCAAAACCTGCTTGGATAAACGCTTCTAGTAACCTTGTCTGAACTTAGAGCTGAGCCTACTTGGAGCAGGGGGTTGGATAAGAGACCTGCTGAGCTCCCTCTCTTCCAGCAACCTCAGTTCTGTGGTTTTGAAGCTGGAGCTGGATGTCTACAGAGTTTCACCAGAAATTATTTTGCTGCACTGGGGAATGTTTCTTTGTAGTGTTGTTTTCTTGGTTTGTTGAGGGTTTTATTGATGGGAGTGAGGTGGCAGTGTTTGTTTTAATTTTTGTTCTTTTTTTCCCCCCAGAAACTATCAAAAACGTAGATTTCTGCAAAAATATTTACATGAAGGCTTGTAGTTTTACCTGCTTTTTCATCACAATTGCGGAGTCATTCACTTAATGTTCTTCTCTCCCTGAAAAGCAACCCTAAAAATATATTTATTTATGAAGACTCACTAACGCCCTGCCTTTTTTTTCTTTTCATTTTTTAACCCTGATTGTATTTTTCTTCTTTTTCTCTCCATTTTGCTGGTTAAATAAAAATAATAGCCTGTACAATGAGAATAAAATTGAAATTAAAAATAATTTCTATTTAAAAAGCTTTTAAAATCCTCCAAATTCATAGGAAAAACATAATTTAATGAAAAATGTACAAGTTATTGTTGCGCTTTTTTGTTCCCAGCCAGCTTTTTTCTTCAGAAATGGGCATGAATCATGGTAAGTTTTTTAATAGTAGTAATCAGGAGGCTTTGCAACTGAAACCAGTCAAATTATGGCTTCTAAATGTAGACTTTTTTTGTTAAATGTTTAGTATAGCCATTCAGGGAAACATAATGTTGTTTTATGCTAACTAGCACAGATTGAAAGTATTTTTCAGTCTCGATGTTGAGTTGTCTAAGAACCTTTGTTTATATTGTATCCTATTTATGCAAGAAAATGAACTTCATTTTAAAGCTGGTATCTTTGAAATAGAGGATAATTTGCACTACATGGTTTCTGTCTGCAATATCAGCTAAGTTTGCAAAGAAAACTAGTGGTAAAACCAGTAATGTTCAAACAGACATACCTCTATTCTGTGCTGTATTAACTCTACGGATTAGAGGTGTAACAATTTACCTGAACATTATACCAGTATAAGTCTTAATAACCCTTAGTGCAATTACATCTGTTAAGTCTCTAGATCAAGTGACCATTATTTTATTTTTTTTAGGGAGAAATGCTAAATATCGCTTGTATCATTGGGGGCTGCTTGCTGCCTTTCTAATTTTTCCTAAAAATTAAGACATAAGCATCACCTTCAAGAAGCTGCTCCTAAAATTCTATTAAAAAGTCTTTCTCTGGGCTAGTACCAGCAAGAATGAGTTTCTTACAGTCCTAGTGAGTGGCATTTGCTCTGTGATTCTTGAAACAGACCGTAGTTTGAAGAGAAGTTTATGCAGACATTGGCTGATCCAGTGTGAAATTGTTTGTGCTGAATGATACCTCACTTTTCTCAAGGAACTCAAAATCTACCAACCTGGGAATGGCTGTGAGACATATAACAGTGGAATTTTGGGCTTTTGAGTACGATGCACACGTGTCAATACCAGACCTGCATCTGCCCATCTATATTGTCAGTGTCACATTACCTGATGACTTAAAGGTAGTGATTGGAAGGGTAGAATCAAGGAGTAGTTCTTGTAGTTCATGAATGCATGACTACATCACTGATTATTTTCATTATTTTACAGAAAGGATGTATTGTTTTCACAGAACTTTCTCGCCCATAGTACTAGAGTATTGCACAATGGAGAATTTTCTTCCTTGCATTCTTCAAACATTCACGATGGATTAAACTATGGTAGTATATTAAATAGAGATGGAATACAGGCTTAGGCAATGTCATCCAATTGCCCAGAAAGTTTAACTATTATTAGCATGCTCCTTGGCACAGTTTTCAGCTGGATCATCTGATACTTTCCCACACAATTGTCAAGCATGGTTTAGAAGATAGTTTGGACCAAGGATTGTTCCCAGTAAATAATCTGGACAATAGCTGTGGGAGAGAAGAGAGTTTAGATGTATTTTAGTGTTAACCATCAGGCTCTGTGCCATAAGACATTTGTTGAAAGTTTATGGATGAATAAAAACATAAACCCAAGTCTTCTAAGCCTTTGGTTAATGTCCTAGTTGTTGGGCCATCCTTTCTTCTGCTTGTGATGTCTTCGTACAGGAGATTTTCTCTTTTTACAGGCCTAAATCTATAGTTACTCCTGAAATTGGTCTTTAAGTCTCTGAATAATCATCTCTTAGTCAATGTGTGTGTAAGGTTCTGTCTGAACAGCACTTATGGGATTCAGTGAATAGACTGTGAAGCCACTGGGATATAGTTCTTATTTTTGTTTTCACTTTATCGGCTTGATTTCCTCACAAATTCAGCTAGTCCCTGAGAATACAGGTGTTCTATAAGCCTGAAAATACATTCCTCACTATTCATTCTCGCTCTTGAGTGTTTCCGATGCAACCAGATTAAAATGTGCCTCTCGTATTCTGAGTGGCCCGGCTTCCTAACATTTTTTAAAGGGTCATTCACTTCAGTGAGAGTTTGCAACTGAATGAAAAATCCACTGTGTTTGATTTTTGCATTCTCACATGCTCAAAGGAGAACGATAAACAGAATTATCTCCTTATCAGAACTTAAAAATTACCATGCCAAGACTGAATTGCAGACACGATGAAGAGATGCTTCTTAACCTTATGAAACAAATACATGGTAGTTGACATTAGTATGCCAATATAAAGCCAGGAAGATTTTCAGAAGTCCTCAGCATCTAGATCTGGATGAGTTTCAAGATACAGTTATCTCCAGTCTAGTGCTGTAATGAAGTAAATCAGATTTCCAAACACTTTTAAGAGTCAATATCTCACTCTCTTACTGGGAACAGGTGGATGAACACATTTGAAAATCTAGTCCAGTGCTATACTGGAAGGAGAATGCAAGATTGGATGCTTTCAGACACAGATATATTTAATAGTACTCTGGAATTACACAAATTAGTGTCATTATTTATGTATATTTCAAACATCTCTGTTGCAAAAATATTATGATGGTCCCAAAAGGCCAGGTATCAATTCCAAAACTAGAGATTTAAGACGGTGATTCTGCTAGCTGTCATCAGTAGTTTCATTTGCCACCAATTGCTATTTGACTTCATACATCTTTAGGGATTTTATGAGTAAAGCTCATGCAGCTTTGAAACTGTGGTGGTTTTTTTTTTTTTTTAAATCTGATTATTCACAGCTTGCTAATTTGTAATTGGACTTTTACAACTCAAAACCCTCCAGATTTCAGGAAAACTAATTTATTTTTTTCTTGGTTTAATTGTGGTATTCGCACTCAAAACTGTGGAGTGAGATTGCTTCTAGTGGGTTGTATGCAGTGTTCTGGAACTAATAAAATATGTTATTGATTGCTTAATGAAAAGCACCACGTTCATACAGATTTACTCTGGCTGAGGATGGATACAACAGCTACTTCTTATTCTGTTTTGAGGATTACCTGCCATTTTACTTGGGTGTATTGCTGCATATCAAGTGTGCTTTTAAATTAAGTTATGGTTGCCTACAGGGCACTATGTTGGGTGGCTCCATTAAGGTGCCCTTGTACTTTTCCTTCCATGCAGTGCTACCCGTTGCTTTTAATTTAGCTTAAGATCATCAAAATTAATTATGATAGAGTGTATTAAAAGTTGAAATAGCAAATCAAAGAGTTTTATTAAGTGCCTTTTAGATTTTCTTAGGTGTTTAGTGGTTTTAGCTTTTTATTTGCTCTGCACTGTCTGATTCATCATGATTACCATAAGCAGGATTGGTAAAGCAGAACAGAAATGTCTTAGTGTTGTGGAAATAACTATGACCCTCCTAGTTCCTACCTAGGATTGATATCCCTGACAGAGGAAATTAATGTACGGCTGTTCCAGGAGGGATGGTGGCAACTTGTAGCTGCTCTTCCTCTGTTGCGGTGTTTGGTCTGTGCACCTTGGCAGCAAAGCAGCAGCTGTGCATCAGGAATACAAAAATGCTGCTGGTCTTCCTCCATCATCCCAGTGCTAAAAGTTACAGGGCATTAGTGGCACATCCCGACAACTGCCATTGACTGTGACGCATCTTGTAGTGGAGGATGATCTCCCACACTACCCACCGTCCGTGACATGGTGGCCCCGATGCACTGAGTGGCTGGGGCAGGATTTATAGGGATTTTTCAGTTCACAGCTAGCAGGGCCTGATGGAGACCTAACCATGGCCCCCTTGGGTAGGACAGCTTCTGTATTGTCTTGGTTGCTGTCCCAGGGCACAGACCCTGTGGAGGCCCCTAGGCATGAACTCCTAATGGGATCTTAATCTATTTGGTGCCCAAACAGACCATTAATTCTGGGATTCTAGTCCGCACCATATAGACCTTTAGCCTCTTACAAAAGCAGAACACAATTCTTCACAAAGATGCTTGAGCTTGTGCAGTTCTCTGCATCTGCTGCACCTCTGTCTGCATGTTATTACTTCAATGCTCAGGATGGAGGGACTCGGGGTGGTGGGATGCAACTGCAAATGGAGAATAAGATCTGACATTCATTAGTGATGATGTCGTCATCCATGTGGTCTCAGGCAGACAGGCCATCTACCAAACTCAACCCGGAAAAGATGTCACATGAGGTCCAGCTCAGATACACACCCTGAATAGACTCGGGTTAAATCAGCTCCTCATTTCTAGACATACATACAGTCAGTGTACCAGGTTACCTATTAGTCATAGTTCTTACGAGAAATCAGCAACCCACCTCATATAAGATCCCATGTGCAGTAACTTCAAGACCATTAATTCCCCCTGAACTTCTTGTACAACTCATTCTTTTGTACCTCTGGTTCCTATGTCAGGGCCAGCAGACTACAAGTCAAATAATGCCATCCATTAATATCTTCAACAAACCACAATTCTTTTGGAGTAAAAGATAACACCAAAAAAAGTCCAACATAAATGATACAATGCCGGGTAATTGTAATACCCCTTTTTTCCAAAAGTTAGTTCTCCACACTGTTTCAAATCCTCCCTTTGCTTCTAGTAAAATTTCATTTAGATACACTTTGGATCTTGTTACACCTTCTCCTGCCAGATTAAACTCCTACTTACAATCGGAAATAGTTCTCTTTTTTCCACATAACCGATGAGCAAGTTATCTCCAGGTCATTTGACAGATCAGCCAAGTATGCTGGGCTTTTTCCATTTCTCACAGTGAGGCATATTTTGAAGACTGCATCATTGCATCTTTCCAGAGGTGCTTCCAATTCCTTGATATCCTTTTAGAGTTACAGATACTAATTCTGGACACAGAATTACAGTAATGGTGCCATTAATGCTGCCTTACCACTTCTATCATGTTCCCTTGCTTGCAAATCAATTAAGGATCATGTTAGCTCACTGGAGGAAATCAGGTTCAACTGGTCATCTACTGTTAAAGCAATTTGTTATCAGCCTTGAGACAGAATCATTGCTCTCAACGATAACTTTTCTCATCTTACAAATATTCCTTATTTCTAGACAGAAAACCTTGCACTCGGAGGCATTAAAACTTATGTTTGGATCTGAACTGACCTCTCTAAGCGATCCAAGTCATTCTGTACAACTGACCTGTTCTCTATATTATTTACCATTCCACCAATAGGTCACACCCAGTCCTCTGATTAATTGAAAGTAAAAGGAAATAGATTTTTTTCTATATAAATTAGTTTAATGCATGAGGCCATGACCCAAAGCCCATTAGACTCACTGAAAGAATTTCTATTGAATTCGGGGAGCTTTAGATCGGGTTCTGAGTCAGTTGCATTTCTGCTGTTTTAGAAATTGTCCTGACTACAGGACTGAGCAGAATGAATATATTAAAGGCTTTCCTGATGGCTACAGAATTAATTTTTCTTAGTTTGGTCTACTTTTTCTTTCCTCCTCTACCCTTAGCAAAACGAGCTGAACTATCTGGACAGTGTGGGGTCAAAACTGCCTTCAGAGCCCACACTGGAATTAGAAATAGTTGTTAGTAGTTTGTGAAGCTAATAGTCAGTGAATCCAATTTCTGGAAGTATCCATATGCGTAATATTAATATGTTTTGTATTTTCTTGAAGAGTAAATCTGTTTATTCAACTATTTTTGTTTAATGACACTAGTGAAAGGCTTGATTTGATAATCCTGAGGCAAAATTCATGCAGGCTGTGAATCTGTAGAAAACTACACAATTCTAGATTTTTATTCAAATCTGGGATGTACTTTTTTAAAAAAAAAAACGCTGAATAATCTTATTAAATATTTTGGAAACTTAAAACACTGAATAATGCAAGTTATCCTTTTTTCAAGTAAATCTAATATAATTAATGATCCTCAAGAGATGGAAAGTCTTTTGATAAAGAAAAGAATAAGGATTTTCATTCAACTCAAATTTCCTGAACTTCAGTTTCCAATAGGAAGTGGAATGCATTTCATCTGAATGTCTTGCCTGCATGACTGACAAACTAATTTTTTCAGTGACTGTTCCTTAGTGTTTTTATGGGTAGCATCTAATGTAGTAAGTCCCTGATCTCAGTTTAGATTAAGGCATCATATAAGAACTGGTAATAATTTTTCAGTTGAAAATAAGCTGTTATAGACATAAAGAGGGGTTACTTTAAGGTGAACATTCTTCAACATTGGCTTCAAGCCATCTTCAACAGTCAACTGCAGAAAGGTTTATTGGTCAGATGACTTTCATATGCACAGCACAAATTAAAAACTCGATCTTTGAAATTTGTGTAACAATAAAATGCTGGACCACGTCTACATCGAGATTGTTGTAGAGCACAGCATGAATCCAGGTGATTTTAAGAACTACAGCGTCCTGCCTCAGGCCACTGGGTGTCCCCCCATTTCTTTTTTTTTCACCTGAATCATAAGTAGGGTTTCAAAAAAGTCTTTATTGTGTTCTTTTATTGATGTTAAAGATAGTACCTACAGTGTTTTCCCTCCCAATGGCTAGAAACAGAAATGTATATGCTAAATGTTGCCTATGTGCTTTGGCACATAAGGCTGTATCTTTCAATATCAAAATAGTTGAGTAAGCTAATTACACTGATCCTAAAAGATTTAATGCCTGTAGGCTTTCTTCAGTGCATTCTGTATTTATATCAGAAATGAAGCTTGTCTTGTCTGCTTGCTGTGCTGTGTGTGGGTTCTTAACCTCCTGCTAAGATTCTAGCTATTGATTCGGGTTGGCTCTCTCTGTAGGCGCCTGGCATGATGCATGATGCCTTATTTCTCACAAGGCATAAAATACCTGCTTCTGAAAATTGGGACTTTAAGTTGACTATCAGGAGCACATCTTTACTTGTCGGCTGAGAGTAGTGCCTTAACACAGGGACCTAAAATCTGGAAGTTGCTGGTGGCTCGCAGTAACTTAGGCAATGGCAGCAGATGTTCTGCCCTTTGCTGAAATTTGGGAGGATAGCATCCTGCCATGCAGTTAATCGTTTGATGCCACTGGATTTTATTGAACATTCTTATGTCCTCAAAAGGTTTGCATTTTTTTTTTCCCTAAAAGAAGATCTACATACCAAGGAACAACTAAGTTTTGTGTGTGGCCCTTCAACATGTCAGTGTCACTGTGTGAGACTTTTTTCTGTCGCACTGACAATTTGCATTTCAGAAGCTGTATTTTCACTTGGGCATTCCCCAAGTCTGCTATGAAGATACAAGGAGTGTATGTGAGAGAGAGAGACTGCTTTTTCCCTGTGGTTTTTTTGGTAGTGTTTGGATGTAAGAAGGAAATGACAGCTGTAGAGACGATGTTGAGTGCAGTTCGAAAGTTTCACTGGGCAGTTTCAACAGGTGAAACGTCATAGCAGAAACACCCAGTTAGGCAGTAAAACTGAGGAAGGAAAACCAGGCAGATTGTCAGGAATGTGTTCCTGGCTGAGTGACAGAGCATGCAAACACGTGCGTAACTGCTTGGGTGAGCAGCATTGCTGAAATTAAGAGAGGAAAGATCTAAAAAGGAAAGATATTACTACAAATATTTTTTTTTCAGGCTTTCAGCCTTCATTCTATACAATAGTTTGGCTTTTACTGCTCAGCTTTACAAAACACTTCAAAAAGTACTGATGCAGCAGGAGCAGGAATATGAGTAATCGAGCAATACAGGGTCCTACAGTTCACATTTGTATCACTCGTAAGAATCAGGCTATGAAATTAGAAGATGCTTTAACGCAAGGAATAATGCAAACATATTGGGTTTGGCTTATTTTTTTATCATTTCATTGAATGACACAAGATTTCCCCATTCTTTTCTATATTTTGAGGAGGAAAAGAAATTTGCAGCTCCACCTTCACTGCTCTGCTGAGCAAAGACCAAGGACAAAAGTAGAAAATCTTGGAGGCTGTTGTGTCGCAGGTTGAAGAATCCACTAGGAGGAGCTGAGAGCCTTGAGGAGAAGGTAGGGGACTGATTTACAGACAGTTCCAATAAAAAGTGTTAATAAAAGGAGTTCACTACTAAAAGTAGAGCTAAGCTAAGAGAAAGTTGACGTATTTATATATTATTTACAACGATTACATAATAACTTGTGGGATAAACGCTCTGTTTAATACTAATGTACTTCCAGGCAGCAAAGATATTCAAGGGCCTGATTTAAAAACAAAACTCAGAACGCTGCTCTCTCAGATCAGATCTGATTTATGTCAGTTCTTTAGAAAGAAATGTCCTCTATTTAATACACCAGATAAAATATCTGATGGAATAATAAAAAAAAAGGTATCAGTTCTGTATAAGGTTGAATATCAGTGTGTTTTAAGCCAGGTGGCCTTGTCCATAAGCATGGCTCTTGGACAAAATAGCTTCTGTTTTTCTATAATAGCCTTTTTTGCTGCATTATAATCTCTTTATATATTTAATACCATAAATAAAATAGTGGCAGAGAAGACAACTATAAATAAAACACTGGCAGAGAGGGGATATGCCAAAAGTGATCTCTCAACTTGCGTCTTAATATCAGTGCCACAGTTAAAAGAAAACTATTCAGCGCCATGCTAGAAGGGATGAGGAGGCAACTGTTGCATACCTCCCCAGACCAGCAAACACAAATAGTCACACTGGGAAAGTTACAAATGGGATTGTTCTTAGGTACTCCTATCGAGACTTCCATTTTCTCCTCCTTTGCATGGGACATACCGCTTATGAAAGATGCTAGAGTGACGATGCTGACCTCTTATTAAGAGATGCTTTGGAAAAGGTTATGTATTTCAACCAGAGATAAAGAGCCATGAACAAAGTATGAGGTATTTCTCTTTTATCCTTTTATTTACAAGACTGTGAGTGAAGACTTTTTTTTGGCCTATGATTATAATCACTTATATTTGGTCTGGCAAAGTACACTTCAGGGCAAATGCATCCTGGAAATAATGACTTGTTTGAAAAAGGAAGGAGAAGATTCAATTTAGAAATGTAAATGTGAAATATAAATTATTTTTTTCTTTCTCTAATTTTATGAGAGTCTTGAAATCAGAAATATTGCAGCTGCCAAACTGTAGCCCAAGAAACTCAGTGAAACAAGGATTATTTTAGAGATCTGGAAAAAGAAGGAAGGAAAGAAGAGAATCCTAGATTCTCTAAAGAGGAATTTCAGTGAGGATAGACAAAAATTATTCTTTCGTTATGAAATGTGGGAAGAGGTGTCGTTGATACAACTTGATGCATAAGACTATGTCTATGACCAAGAATACAAGACTCCCACCTACTCTATCACCTGACTTGGTGCAAGGATACATATTTAAGATACTTAAACATAGTCTGTAGTGCCATTTTGGATCTCTCTCTTGTTAGATCTTGTGTTTCATCTGCTATTATTGCGAGGAAGTATTAAAACCCCTAGACTGTCTTAAAATGTCACTTGATCATGGTGGAGTCTTCCCTATTAGAATCCCAGTTATGTCCTCTCTTGGAGCAATTGGTTGGCAGGTGAATATCAATAACTCTAGCTGTAGTGGCTGAAATACTTGCCACCTCTAGCTGCTGCACCCATGGCCAATCTGTCAGATCAGAAGGTAGCTGGAACACTTTGGTCACCAAAGACTGAAGTGGCTTTTAGCAAAGTGGCTTTTTTAGCAAAAAGGAAAAAAATGTCATTGGCTCATCAATTAACTTATTGGAGTTAAGTAGTGAGGCTTTGCAAGAAGCAGCTGAGAGATGGATATGCATTGCACTTCACATGCAACCTCTAGTAGTTGCCTTCAATGCTTCTATCTGTATTGTGACATTAAAAAGACTGTTTCTTCATGTCATTGAAATTTTCCTTTCATGCAGAGCAGCTACTTAGTGTTATGGTGAATGAAGTGTAATTTGAATATAAAAGAATAGTAGAGTACAGAATCTTTTGACTAGAGAGGAAAGCTTGTTCTTTTGGGCTATATTTTCTGGGCAAAGATTCTTCATGCTAACACAAAAGCCTGAATAAAATCGGAAGATTACTAACTGTAACAGAAACATGACAACTCTTCATTCTTCTTTGAATGAGGTTTAGTGTTTAAAATCTAGGTGGTCTAATTTTGCTTGGAAAAATCTCATTCTTTTAATCTATATTTTTATGCAACAGTTTTTCAAAATAAGTCTCTTCCATCCCAGTTCAGGAAACTTTCTTTCCTCTTCCCTTTACTTTATGGGAGAGTGCCATGTAACTTGACAGGTTGCATTCAGTAGAGCTCTTTGGCTCTTATTCTACTATAGAAAATATGGCAGCTGGGATAAAATCAGGTAATAAAATGTGCTGACGTCCAGTGTTAAATATAGAATACAGCTTATGTGACTTCAGTCAAATCCAGGGTTTTCATTGTGATAAACCTTGCATCTGTTCATATTTTTATAAATGAAAAATTTTCCGTGTAGATATCCATGATTTAAAACATTCTTGGCTTATCAACTCTTGCCTGGAATAACACCTCTAAAGTAAATATAACCTTTCTTGTGTGAAAGCTGCATATTACAGTTAATGATCCGAATCCTAAATTCTTTGTGGGCCTGCCTTAGTTAAAGCTCCTACTGATCTCAGTGAAGGCTGAATTACTGCTTCATCAGTACTAGTAATGGCAATCCTAAACACTGTTTTAAGAAACCGGTACAAACTCCCTGAATAAATTCACCATGTGAGTACATAAAGCTGATGGTTTGATGGACTGGGAAGTGCCAACCTTTCCTGCAAGTGATCCTGAGTGTCACAGCCACTATTATATGAGAAGAGACCTTTTACAAAAGCTGGGTAAACTTGATGCATCCAAAATCATTAAACACCTGTTCCATTAATGACATGGAATTTGTCCTGTGTACAATTGCAGCTGTTGCCTTCTGACAGCTCATCTGAGAGAAATGGGCCTAATAAGGAGGGCAGAGGTTCTCAGCTAATGAGCAAGTCAAGGTTCTGATCTATTAGGTTTGATAGAAACTACCCTGTCTTCAAGACTTGAATTAAGATCAGGTCTTTGGCCTTGTTTTCAAACATTTATTAACCATCAGTGGCTTAATTCTGTAGGACTATTCACCTGAAATCACTGGAATAATTCACAGGAATAAAAAAGTGTACTATTGGGCCACAAAAGTCCAGTAAATTCCCCATGACATCACTAGCTCTTCATCCACCTCTCAGCCCCTCTTCTGCAACATATTGGCTCATCATTATCCAGGGTGGATGAGTGCAGTCTTGCTTAGCCATTTCTTAGTCTGCAAGAATGTACTAACTGAAGACTAATTCTTTATAATCTGAATTCTCGACTAGCTGAAAAGCAATTTTTTTTTTTTTTAAATGGAGAGTTCTGTTTGTAGTAAACTAAGAACTAACATAGTTTGGGCACTGTGCTGCAGTGATGTCTTCTTGGAGCAGCTTTGGTCACTGCTAGTTTGTTGTCTATGTCAGGACTCATTTAATAATGTACATGAAAACATGCTAAAATCTCACATGAACTTATCTCTGCTCAACCTGTCTGAAACACAGCCACCAAATCACTAACTGTTAATGCGAGTGCCAGACTTTCGTGCTTATTTTTTTTCTAATGAGACCTGTTAGACTGGTGAGGCACTGTTAGAGTGGTGCCTGAGGTATGGTATACTTGAGATGTTGTAATACTTTGAAGTTATTAGTATTTTAGAGGGAAGAGTGGAAAGAAGAAAATGACCTGAACCTGCACACATGTACATGGTGGTCACTGAAGTGGTGATAGGTCCATTTTAACGAAGGACTCAGAAACTACAAGTTGAGCTAAAGACACAGACAATGTGGTTACAAAGGCCTTAACAAACATCTATTTTATGAGCCAGACCTCGGAGTATTGATGTGAAGTAGTATGTTTGGTAGGTCACACATAACTACTCGCCTATTATGGAACAATGTCTGGACCTCCATGGATTGCACTGTTACAATAAGCTCTTCAGTTAAGGGACCACATGAAATATTACAGTTTTGCCACAGGTAACAGATGTTTCCTGTATGGAATTGCAGTAATATTATCTGTAATTCTCTTACAGAATCACAGAATGTTCGGGGTTGGAAGGGACCTCTGAAGATCATCTAGTCCAACCTTCATCCCAGCATACCTAACCACTACACCATAGCCTCAAGTGCTAGATCTACTTTTTTTTAAACTCCTCCAGTTTAAAAGCAAACATGGCAAATATTTTTTTTTTCTCATTATGCATTTGCATGTAGTATGCACAGCCAAGTGTTAAAAGTAATCATTCAGCTGCATTATCTTCCATTGTCAGCACTGATCTTCAAAGTACATTTTCAGGAGGATATTCGTTGTCCTTAATCTAAGACCTGATAAGTGCTAGAAAGGTCTAACTGGCAGAACAATGCAAGCCTAGTTTGCTAAAACCAGTAGAGTTTCCATCTCCAAAACGCATTTTGTCCATATGGTTCATGCTGATGAAATAGCGTATACCACACAGTATGGCACATTTTGTCAATGTAACCATCTAAAGTGTTTGCTAGACAAAAAATGCTTTAGTAGAATCAAACTAAAAGTTTGGAGTATCAGCCTAGCTTAAGAGAACGATTTACTGCTGGTCTGACTTAACCATTAATAAATACTGTGTTAAGCTGGTCTGTCACAGGTAAGCAGAGTGGCACCAACTCCTGTATTCCTTTGATGGCACATGCCGTAGACTAGCCCACCTTACAAATATGTGCTCGGCCAAATAAAGATAGCTAATGTAGTGTCAAAAGATTGG
>NW_009696261.1:0-3236 GCF_000703405.1 Apaloderma vittatum | reverse complement strand
GCGCCTGCCGGCCTCGGGGATGGGGACCCGGAGCCTCCCCCTCCGGCCTTGGGTGGCTTTTCTCTGTCGGCACCGGGATTTTTTTGTTTTATTTTTTATTGTTAACAGTTAGACGTCACTTGGTTTCATGGCGGATTCTGGCTAGGCATATTCCGGTTATTTACTTCAACACAGCATTATTTATGTTTATGGACCGGTTGCAGGGTCCACTTGAAAACACTTGGATTCCCCTCTGGCACCTCGGCTGAAGGGGTGATGGGGAGCAGATTTAAAGGTCCCGTAATGGCCGGGTCTGTGGAAGCCGAGGTTCTAACTTGGCCCGACCCTCCAGTGAATTTGGGCCGCTGCAGCCGGGCTGTGCAGCTGGAGGCACGTTTTGCAGGGGAGCAGCCCTCCTGGCACACGGCCTGCAGGGCGCCCGGCCCTTACCCTGCCCATGATCAGAAACCAAAGGAAGCCAACTGCTATTAATCTAAATCGAAGGACTAAAAGGGCTTTATAGCAAACTAGTATAAATCTAAAATGAAGGACTAAAAGGAACGCATCTTCAGAATAATCTCTGTAGGATGACATGCGTTTTTCTAAGGAATTTAAGCCTATTAATATAAGTACAGTAAATAAGATTATTGTACTTTTGGATGCCACTGGTACCTACCTCATAGATGTTTCCTGTAATTAGGAGGCTAAAACTACTACACACTAAACAAAAAGGCATTAGCAGTCGTGCTTGGTTAAAACTTGCCAAATGCAGAAATTTTTGTTTGATGTTGTAATAACACCTCTAGAACGTGTTATCTTTACTGCTTTAGTTTTTTCAGATACAAGAACAGTAGTTCTTTTGTCTCTATTTCTGACTTCTAAGGCAGCTTAGCCTTCCTGTCATACTGCATTATGTCTCTCTCAGCTGCCACTTGTCCCAGCCCTGCCGAGATTTACATGTTTATCCTTTGCCTATACTTGTCCTTCAGAGGTCAGCAAGACTTCTTACGTGCTTAAAGTTAAGGACATGAGGCAGTAGGAAGACTGAGTCTGCAGTCTTTAAATTTAGAAGCTTGATCTTCTTTCACTTTCACCGATGCAGAAGAAGCAGCAGAACTAGGCCAAACTTACCGCATCTGCTAAGTGATCTCACTCGTGTTGCATGATGCTGGGACAGTTTCCTTTGCTTTTTTTTGTGAAGAGAAGTTTCGGTTAAGGCAGCATTATGATTTTTTTCTGAAGACTGAAACTAAATGCTAGTTTTCAATTGTAAAGAACAAAAACCTTTGAAATCAAACAAATGTTTCACTCTTTTCACATAGGCTGCCGTTTCTAGTTGAGGACAGACACATGGTTATCCATAGAGAAGATGAGGTTATCAAAATATAGATCAATTCAGGAACAAAATCAAAAGTTTAAATATCATACATGGAAAGAATACAAATCATGGATTTTAAGTACTGTTCAGTAGGAGTACAACACTTGAAAATACTGGAGATGGATTCCAGTGCTGTACATATTTATTTCTAAATGGATTAGATTAGTATCAACTAATGTATTATTGCTTCAGTCATGAATCATGATTTTTTCAATGTGGTACTTAAGAGTTTCCTAGTGATTTTTGTTCGTCATTATGAGATATCTTCTCCCCAGAATGATCTGAAAAAGAAGAAACTATGTGCTGACTAGATAGTCTCTGCTTTATTCACACAATCACAATTATTGAGGCTGGAAAAGACCTCTGAGATCATCAAGTCTAGCCTATCAATAATATATTTCTTACAGTATATGTATTCGTGGTCTGATTAATACTTTTTTCCACTTCATGTACTGACTGGGCATTCCTATTATTTTCAGCAGTTGTCAGAAAGTCCACTGAAATAGATCACAGCGATACCCCCAAAGTTACTGGTTTAGGTTCCCTCTGTGCACAGCACTGACACAGACTGGGACAACCTCCTCAAAGGTGACTCCTCTCTAATATTTAATGGGGAGGTGTTCACTAGCAAATAATAAGACTACAGTTAGCAGATAAAAAAAGAACCCTCTGTGCACAGCACTGACACAGACTGGGACAACCTCCTCAAAGGTGACTCCTCTCTAATATTTAATGAGGAGGTGTTCACTAGCAAATAATAAAGACTGCAGTTAGCAGATAAAAAAGAATTGCATCAGTCATTTTAATGGAATTACTAGCTTTCCTTTGAATTTTCACAAGAATAAAGTTTGGTTCGGACCCTCAGATTTCCTGCTGGTGGCTGTCGTTTGGTCAGTGCCAGGCCTAAGCGTTCTGAGGAAGAGCTTCAGGTGGATTAGTGCAGCTGGACGGGGAAGGCAAGTAATGCCAGATACTGAAGTGACAAGGAATGGAGCTCGACTGTCACGGTTGCTTTGAAGAAAATCCCGCTGAGCATTGTGTGAAACATGCAAGAACGACGACAGTTCCCTGTACTTGTACAGTGTACGTGTAATGACCTAAATTCTAACACCAGCTGGCACGAACTTCATGTATGACCTTGCCCTAATCCCTTAATCACCACATGTCTCTGTTTCCTCCCTTATAAAAAAACAAGATAGTAATGCTGGCGTCAGAAATGTCGTAGCACTTACAGAGCTGTGAGTTGCTGAGGCATGTTACTATATTAGGTCTTAAACAGTCCTGTAAAACAGAAATCCTCTTTATGACTACACTTGAGCAGACCACACATGCAAGTGACAGAGGATACTTTTGGAAATTAGGTCATATAAGTTCAATGTAGATTGAACCGTTGTAGACTGTGATACTGACCAATGACACAGCATTTTTGCTGTGTATTTACCTGAAAATTGAAACTTGGCTTTCGAAGAAAAGACACCAATAAAACTACTGGCATAATGCCATGTCAGGGACACATGAACCACAGAGAAATTTGCCATGGAGCATAGGAAGAACTGGGAGCTGGCGGGCTGCAGATGCAGAGAGCTTCTGAGACATGTGATAAGGAACATCCACCCCACCTGAGACAGCTGTTCAATAGGAAGGCATTGCAGGTATTCTTAAGAGGATTTGATTCTGTTTGAAAAGAAGTCACAATTGGCTAGAACCTTGCAAAATATTATTGGCATGGAAAAAAAATGCTTTTTCTTGCAGCTCAGAGAAAAATAACATTTATTACTGCTTTTACATTACACTCAGTCTGATGTTTTGTATATGGTTTTAGCTGATAGAAGAAAAAATCTGTCATGGATATCACAGAATCACAGAATGTTAGGGACTG
>NW_009696260.1:13743-24299 GCF_000703405.1 Apaloderma vittatum | reverse complement strand
AGGGAAAGCACACGCCTCGGACCTGTTCTCCCTCGCTGGCCCTGGCGGGGAGGTGGATCCGTGGTCGGAGTTGCCTTTGGGAGAAGCGAGAGCCCCTCTTGAGTCTGCGCCAAGCAGCCGGTGGCTCTCAACCCTACCCCCTCGTGCACAAACTCACGGGGCTTCTCCTGACCTCGCCTCCTTGCTGCTGTGGCAATATGGCTACGAGACATGAAAACGCTTTTAATAAATAGGATCCTACACAAATATTCTTGGCTTCAATCGCACCTTGAGCGGCGCCCTGGCTTTCGAACAAGGAGCAAACGCCACGTGCCAGCCGCTGCCACCCACGCCTCGCTGCTCTGCACCAGCACCGTGGTCCTGAGCACCCTGGTGGGGGCTCCTGAGTGTCTCATTGAGGCCAAGACCTCTCCCACAGCCCTTGCCGGGCAGCAAGCGTGCCCCGATGGCAGAACCTCCTCGCCACAGGCGCCTCTCGGGAAGCATCCTTCAAAAACACGGGATCGCTTTTTGTCCGCGACAGCAAATCAAAACCCTAAACATCTGCTACGACTTGCAACACGTTTCAAGTGCAATCGAACGAAAGCTACAAGATAAATATTCAGTGAGGCTTTCTGTTTATTCCTCTTAACTGCAGGAAAAATTAAATCTTGTAATCAGTGCTAAATCAGAGCAGTCGGGAGATCCTACCAACAAATAGAGACACTGGCTGGAGGAAACGGGAAGAAAACTGATTCAGGAAATACGCAAAGAAAAAAAATAAAAATCATTTCATGATTTTAAAACCTGTATTTTCAACATCCTTCGGCCCTGGCTGGGTTGCTGCTCCCTCGCTGCCGGGGAGCCCGGAGCAGCCCTGCGAGGCCCCGGAGCTGCTGCCAGGCTGCACTTCTGAGGGAACAACACGACAGACGGGAGGGCTGAGATACTGAAGGGAAGACCATGAACACCCACACAAATCCCCACGGTAACATCCGCATTTCTCAGTGCCTGGCCCACGTTTTGGGAGACGGGCTCACTGCTGCTCCCTTCCCTCCGCACGCCAACCTCTTCCAAGGTTGCTTCGGCCACAGCCCCAACACCGGGGCGGCGCACGCCAGCGCTTGCTGGTACCCACGGATCTCGATACTGAAGGGAAGACCATGAACACCCACACAAATCCCCACGGTAACATCCGCATTTCTCAGTGCCTGGCCCACGTTTTGGGAGACGGGCTCACTGCTGCTCCCTTCCCTCCGCACGCCAACCTCTTCCAAGGTTGCTTCGGCCACAGCCCCAACACCGGGGCGGCGCACGCCAGCGCTTGCTGGTACCCACGGATCTCGTCCCAGCGAGGCAGACGGCGCTGCGGTCCCCATCGCAAGGATGCTCAGACGTGTTGGTTTACTCCGAGCAGCTGCCAGGAGCCGCGGCTCAGCTTTTCGTGCCGCAATGGGACAGGACCGACCCACTTCCGGCGATGTTTCCGCGCTCTCCTGGAGCGTGGTCCGGACAGTCCCATTGGAGCTGAGCACTTCTCCGGGCCACGATGGTGGTGACGAACCCTCAAGCCCTGGCTGGACGAGTCTCTGCGTGTGCTGGGGGTCAGGGCTCGCAACCAGCCGAGGGGAGAAACAGGAACCTTCGTCTGGCTTTGCGGTCGCTTTGAGGGGAAGGTAACGCGGTGTGTGATTGTCTGGAGAATCGGCAGCGCGGCGAGCAGGATCGATCAGGGTCATTTGGCACGTGGACAAAAAAATCTTCCTACTCCCTGGTTATCAAATCGTACAACGTACAACCTTAATTACACGATTTTGGTCCTTCACTACATACTTATATTAACATTATTTCTTCACAATAATGATATCTAACGCAAAAAAAAAATACTGTTAAGGAAGAAATAAAATAAGAAAAGAATTAGCAAAACAAATTACAAGGTATGTACAGATTAAAATAAATTCCATCAGGAAAAGAAACAATTCTTTTATTATTTTCCGTTGGCCCCTGTGGGAATAATTTAAAGGCCGAGCGCCTGGCAGGGCAGAGGCAGACGTGCCGGGACGGGGACGTCCCATCTCCTTGGCAGAGCCTGGTTCCTTGTGGTGTTGGCAGCTCTCGGGCTCTCCTCACCACGAGCTTTGTGCAAACATCTGAAGCAGTTCGGGTTATGGTGACTGCTGGTCTCAGAGCCTCGGGCACTTTCACAGAGTGTTGTGGAAAACCAAAAGGGAAGGGTAAATTTTATCGGGAAATACGACGATGCTGCTAATTTGCCTGTTGTTCCTCCTGTACCAAACCTACCCCGGATACTTTCCACCCCAGACAGGCTGAGGGTCCTGGTCATCTAAAAGCAGCCCCATGCGCACTCTTGGGTGCAAAGAGCGAATCACCGAGGTATCGCTCCTCACAGCACCTCTGCTGCATTCGAGCAGCTCTCCCCTTTGTTTTAGCATGCTGGAACGAGGCTGCCCCGCTGTGTTGTTTCTCCCCTCTGGGCTGGCACAGGAGCCTCTGCCTGTTCTTGCCAAGCCAAGCAGGCAGAGAAGCTCCACATGTCAGGTATTTGCAGGCAGGTATGAAAACAACTGGGTGCTGCGTCTCTGGAATTGGGCATTATCGCAGTTCTCACCTGCTGCAGAGCTTACTAGAAGCACACTCGGCACCAAAATATGCTGAAATTAATGGGAGAAGTTCCCCATGACTTTGCTGGCTTTGGCCACAGTCTCCTAATAATCTCACTCATAAAATATCTGTGAGCAATTTTAGAGTCAGAGAGAAAATTTGACCCCTAGATATGTGCTTGAAGAGAGGGCTGGAGCCCCAAGGTTGCTGAAGCACAGAAATTTGAAGCTTTCTGTTTAAATTACAGGCCCAATAGGGTGCAATGCACAAGCAACGATCCAGCATACCAAAACAACTGCAAGAGCCAGAAACTTCTTCCACAGTTCCCAGGTACTACCAACAGCGAACGGGTGTCACTCTAAAAACCCCGGGGAGAGAAAGCAGCTGTGCCTGAACTGCCCTTAAGGGGAGACTCGCCCGCCACACACACGCTGCCTCACACGCAGCCCCAACCCTCTGGGTTTAGCGGGGATCTCCTCGCCTGGGAAAGCCCAAACGTTTTCAGCGGCTCAGGTGCGGGGCTCTGAGGCCAGCGCCAGGCAGAATGTCACCATCCCCTCGCCCGCAGAGCACGGCTTGCTCTGCCACGCTCCCAGTGCTCAAAGTCCAAGCAGCAGCTTGGGCTCGCAGGCACCACCAGAGAGGGAAAACACTCTTCTTCACCTTGTCGGCACAGAGGCGAAGACGCCGCGAACGACGTATGTGCAGGACACATGGATGACCCCAACCTGAGCAGCGCTCCAGGCTGAAGGTTCCTCAGCAGGGACGCTGCACGTGGCGTATCACAACTGCAGGGGCAACGTGGCCTCGCGTTCGAGGGGCTCCGCGCTGTGCCAGCGCGTTTTGTCAGGAATGAAGGACAGGACGGCATTTCTGTGGGAGTGTAGAATTCCAAATTCTTTTGGGGGTTCAGTTAGATGGGTTGAATCTACCCTTCCCTGGTATAACTCCAGTGGCGACGTCAGAATTGCAGCAGGGACAAGTCACACCTGGCTCTTTCCTTATTACTTCACTACTCAGCTGAACTGAAAGGAAATGCTACCGAATGGTTTCAAGCTGTCATTTACACGCAGGCTTTACTGGCTCAGTGACACCGGTTTGTAACATTAGAGGGGCCAATATTTGATTGCACTGTTGCAGTTTGTGTCTTGCTCATGCTATTCCTACAGACTGTGAAATCCTAGGGCTGCATCAGGGTTATCCAGTTTCGGAGAGGTTCCTTCTGATAAATTAGAAATCAAATCTCTGGATAGATAAAAATGCAGGACTCGTAGGTCGGATGCGACAGGTTTCCTTCTCAGTCGAAAGTCCAGACGACTCCCTGAGGCCCTCTCATCCATCTTCTCTTTGCTAGGCTTTTTGCTAGGATAATTGCAGCACCACCGCCTCCTCGCTTGGACTCTGGCCAGTGCCTTGTTGACCTCTCAGAGGTGGTTGATGGGGTTAAAGGTCCCCGACTCTGAAGCTGCTCCTGCCATGTCCAACCAAGCACCCAGCGAGTTCTGGGAGGACGCGTGGAGGGGAGCGTTCTCAGACAGGGACAGCATCATTGCATAAGCCTGGAGGTAAAAAAAAAGAGCAATGCAGAGGACACGGGTGAGCAGACAGGCAGGACAGGCTGTAACAACCCGCGTGAAGCGCGGGACCATCTAACCACACATGCCAATTACTTGATTTTGTTCTCCACTGAAGTGCATCCCCAGAGAAGCGAGTGGCCAAGTGAGGCGACACTCCTGTTGGGGTACATCTATTGCTGCAGTGAACTGCTTAAAAGCATTTGCTGGAGAAAATGCATCGACACTTCAATTTTCCCTGTAATGATCTGCTTGCTTCTTGCAAGCCCGATGCTCCCCTCATCCAAGACTACTTGTCTCACACACCTTTGGGTCCTCCCACAGCCCACACGAGGGACGTGAAGACTTAAACAGATGCCGACCTCACATTCTGGAGGTGAAGGCCAATGTAATTGCCACCCATGATCTGAAACAGAGGAGCACGCAGTCCCCACGGTCCCCTGGTCCGTGTCAGCCGGTGTAATGTTTGCTCCTACTCCGCAATGGAATTGTGGCCGTGCAGCCCTCTCCTTCCCGCGGAGCTTACACCCACCCACAGCCCTCTGCAGGGCAACCGACGCCGACCACGCGCTATCAGGGACGTCGGTACGACACTCGGGCCGGTAGAACCCTCAGTAATGTAACAGTGACAATAAGAAGCAATTATCCAACTTCAGCCTCTACTCTTATCAGCTGAGAGTCAGATCTACTCATCTTGAAGAGAAAGACAGACGCAGTGGAGCGCCGCGCTGCCCACACCGATGCTGCCTGACCATTACGTTTCCTGCACAAGAGACACTTCGATTTATTTAAGTTGCTTATTGTGATTTGTGTGTAACCAGTCCTGCACCTCATACGTTATAAAACTGATTCAAAAAACCCCCATTGTTAGGGCTTGGACCTATCAAGGCAGTGTAAATTTTAAAAGAGCAAGCTGTTCCTGAGCAGTTAGTACATTTGGCATATTAGTAACAGGACACACGTAAGAGGCAAGTGGCTTGTATCTACAGTAGTTTCACTGGGAGAAATCTCTGCTCTATCTTCAAGCAGGGCTTCCCCAGCCTCAGCACTAGCACTTACTACAAAGGAGGACAAGAATTTCACAAGTTTTGGGTGACGATAAATCAAAAATCATGCTCTACTTGGCAACTGCATTATGCTACTGCTTTGCTGGACAGATTTCAGTTTTATGGTTTGCTTGTAGAAAGCAGGGAGATAAACGAGGAAGTCCTCTGGACTCGCTGGACTGCAAGTGCTGGAAATACTATTCGCTATTACATCTTCTGTCATCAAACCGAAAGATTCTTTATTACTGTTTCTGCAGACCAAACCTTGAGTTTCTTAGCACACACCAGCCGAAGACCCATTCCAACATATAAATAAGTTATAAAAACATTTATACAGACAGATAAAAACAGACAGACACCTCTATCTTTCTATGCAAGCATACTCTCGCAGCATAGGCTAAACAATAAACCAATCTGGTGACCTAAAGCTGATGCCAGCTCCACTTCTCCTCTATTTCAGTATGGTTGCCCCAAGACACGGTTCACACGGGATTCATGTGTTACACTCAGAGCTCCTGCTCCCTGGAAGGGGAAAATCAACCTGGGCTAAAGGAGGCCAGCAGCTTGCTGATCCTATTGTACGCGCTGGCGGCAAGCTAGATCAAACGTTCTGTCATATACCCACCTGGTTTTTAGCCTGCCTGTACAGAGTCTGTTTTATTGTCTCAGAGTCTAAGGTGGAATTAAACACATCTTTAACTTCAAACGCTTCCTCGGCTGCTTTGCGAAGATCCAGCCCCTTCCCAAAATTCGGCATCTGCTCCAAATCTAACAAGCCGGCTTCGTCCTCCTCAATACACCTGTACCAATGACCAGGGGAAGGGGTGGACCCGTGGTTAGCTCATCCCACCGTTCACACCTAGCCCGTGTGCGTGGTGCTGCCCCAGTGCCGGCATGCACATACCATGGGGGGGTCTCACAAGCCACATGCGTGAACCGACAGACAGACAGACAGACACAGAAACGACACAGAATGCGAGGAGCGAAGAAGTGGAGAGCACGACTGCGCACGGACAAGCATCAGTGCGAGAGACATCGGTGACTTGCCGGGGCTGCAGGTCACCGGGCTCTTCTGGGAGGAGAGGCCTGATTGCTGCCCACCCCCCGAAATGTCTGATCGAGGTCTGAAGAACGCTGCTGCGTTTTCTTTGGAAATCGTGATGCCCTGGAATCGAGCGAGACACTCGTTGGGAAACTGAGGCAAAAAGAAAGCTAAGCCTACGCTACCTGCAGCAAACTTCACTCTTGAAGGTGTCTAGACACGGCTTGACCTTGTGGGGAAAAAATAGTAAAAAAAGCTCCTCTTTCTCCCAGAGCTCTGAGAACGCCACTTGAAATCAACAATTTGCCACAACTAAAGGGGCAGCGCAGCACAGGAGGGATGCGCATGGATGTCTCCTCCTTTGCCCTGACCAGTGTTTTAGAGAGGACGACAGTCTCCGCTCAGCTGTGGTGCCCTGAAAATGCTGTTTGCTGTGCTGAGCTAACCGTTCTCCTGATACAAATCCCCCGAGTCTCGGACATACACCTCATCACAGCTTTCCCTTGCAGTCCACTTGCTTCGTGTCCCCCACCACGGTGGAAATGGAATCTCCCGAGTGAATGCTTAAATCAAACCGGAGGCGTGACACATGGCTCGAAAAACAAAAGGACAGCACTCACAGGCCACCACTGACACGGGGCAGAGCTCTCGCCCCACCTGAGCTCTCCAAGGGAACGGCCCGGCCTCACCTTCGGCTGTGGTCAAAGCTCATGGTGAGAGATGTGGGCTCCTCATCTTCCTCATCCTCAAACGCTCCTCGGGGCTCTGCGGTGGGTGAGACCGTCTCATCCTGTGACTTCCCTGTCAGGCTGTCGTCATCTTCCTCTTCCAGTTCTTCGTCTTCATCATCCACATCTTCTGTTTTCTCATTTGCTAACCCGTGACACTGGGAATTGCCATCTATGTCCTGAATTTCTGGCCTGAAACATTTGGTCGAGGAGGGTAAGAAGAAAGAAAAGAAATAAAAGGAAAGATGCCAAATGCTTAAGTCATGTATTTTCACTGTAGTGCAAGACTCTGATAATTTTGTACAGATGTATAAATATAAAGATATATTTATGTACATATACATATTATTTAAACTGCAAAGAAAAGGAAAACATACATGTTTCAGGCATTTAAAAATCAGCCTTCACACTGTCTTAAGGACTAATAAGAACATTAAACACCAACAAGCCCAATGCTTATCAGACTAGAATTTTGTCTAGTCTGAACTTAAATGACAGTTTTCCATTGTTTTCCACATCAGAGCTGTGACACATGCCCCACCAGTGGCTCCCACGTCTCCACCCATGAACAGCTCTCCAGTGCCAGTCCTCCTAACCTAAATCACTTTCCCAAAATGCTTAAAACTGTGCTTAGGGCTCAAAGCCGAACGCATTTTCCTTCCAGACTGTTACATTTCTCTCTTCTGAGCCTTTTAAATCAAGAACAGGACATTGGCCGACTGGTCTTTCAACCATGTTAACAACACGTGTCACCAGATAATTTTATTTGCTTGTCTACCTTTTATCTGCTAAAGTTGACGCTTGATTCATCTCACTATTTGCAATAAAATTTCTGATTTCAGAGAAATACGAATCCTCTTTTTCATCTAAAAGTGCATGGTTGTCTGATTCCGAGTTTGGGGAAGAGGCACTGGTCCCAAGGTGGTTGGTAATGACTCCAGAGTGCTGGCTCACTGAAGGGAAGGAACAAGAACAGAAAACAGGAGAAACAATCAGATATTGTCAAAGCTGTTATTAAGAGGAAAAATACAGGAGGAATGTTATAGAACAATCCTTTCGCTATGTATTAATGATTTAACATTTAAGAGAAATCCCGTGGACCAAAGCTGCCAAAGGAAGCTCACGTTTTCCAGACTTGAACCACAAAGAAATCCAGGTGATGCTTTGCATTTCTTGATGGCATATACGATTTAGGAACCACTATCCTTTGCACAGCTCTTTGCCTACAACTTAACTTTTCCATCCTTCTCTTTTCTCTCTCTTTTTTTTTTTTTTTTTTACTTAGGCTGGGAAATCACTTATGCTGACTTCAGCACAGGAATCCCTTCCTTCAGCTTTTATCTTAAGGCAAGGTCTACTTCTCTTCTGGAACTTCACACACATCTACAACAGCATTTCAGGTTGAAAACCCGTGGTGGAGCTTGACCTCTTCACACCAGGACTGCACCAGGAGATCTCATGGTGTGAGGTTCTGCTCCTCGGACAGAGGCTCCAGGAAGTCAGTGTCACCATCTCTACTCCAGGGACTGGAGAAGGCCAGCTGCGAGTAACACCCGACAAGAGCTTGGCAGACCTGAGCACTGCACACGAGTCCCTCAAACCTTTCCTTATGAGGAAAGGCTGACAGACCTGGGGCTTTTTAGTCTGGAGAGGAGAAGACTGAGAAGGGAATCTAATTACTGCGTATAAATATATGAGGGCTGGGCGTCAAGAGGGAAGGGACAACCTCTTTTCACTTGTGCCCTATGGTAGGACAAGGGGCAACGGATTCAAGCTAGAGGTGAAAGTTCCACCTCAATATGAGGAAGAACTTCCCTGTGAGGGTGCCAGAGCCCTGGCCCAGGCTGCCCAGAGAGGGTGTGGAGTCTCCTGCTCTGGAGACTTTGAAGACCTGTTTGGATGTGTTCCCATGTGACCTGCCCTGGATTCTGTGATCCTGCTCTGGCAGAAGGGTTGGACTCAATCTCCAGAGGTGCCCTCCAACTCCAAACATTCTGTGATTCTGTGTGCTACAACTATGTGGATAAAAGCATCCTTGGCAGTGTGAGGAGCCGGCATTTCGTTTGCTACCTGATGATATTCAGCCTTAAGAAACAGAGCTTTCCATAAAGGCTTCCCAGGGTGACCAGACAGACCAGAGAGGTGTCTTCTCCCAGCAGAACCCCACAGCCATGCCCTTTCCCACCTGGAACGTTCTCGTGTTCATGTTTCTTAAGATGCCGGTCCAGGTTGGTCTGCTGCCCAAAGCATCGGTTACACAGGTGACATTTGAATGGCTTCTCCTTGTTATGGATGTTCCGAACGTGCCGCTGGAGGTTGGAGGAAATGCTGAATGACCTGTCACAGTATTTACACCTGAAAAATAGAAGCAAATGTCAAAGAGTGCAACGTGAGTAGAAAAAAAAAAGAAAGAAAAGAGAAGAAAAATCTGACTATCAAAACCCCAGAAAATGTTGCACCTATAAATCTTTACTCAGCTGAGGACCTGGGAAGCAAAAGGCATTAATCATTCCAGACAAATCTGATATTATTGTTACTCAAGGAGCACAAAGAAAGGATTAGGATTAATTAAGATGCGAGTCGTCCAAACAAATAAGAATTTTAAGCAGAATAATTACTTTTCCACACATGAATGGAAAAATAAGAAAGGTGAATTTATTCCTTCCACCCTTCTCATTTTGTAGGGGAAGTAGGTGAAATATGGCTGTGGAGGGAGAAAAAAGAAGACAGAAGGAGAAGAAAGAAAGGAGGTTAAATGTATAAAATAGTTATTAGCTAGCATATTTACACGACACAGTTATCTGGACATACAGAAAACTCCAGATTTATTTGTGCAATTCCTTGTGGTCCTCAAGCTGTAGGCGGTACAGCATGCCTTTAAAGGTAATTATGGTTATTATTATAGTACAATAGCTCCCAAGAAATACACCATCGTTTCCAAACAGGATAAGATTTACTCCTAAGTAGTGGATATCTGGTTTATGACGAAAAAATGTGGAATGTAAGGAGCCAAGCCAGAATGTTTCGGGAAACTGCTGAGCGAAGAAATGTTCCCTCTTTGAAAGAAACGGCTGCAGGACCCACGGTGGATGTACTGGAAGCTTGTTCAAAGTTGCCACCCCGCTTTCTCCGGGCTCAGATTCCCTCCCAACAAAGCCAAGGCTCTGCTGAGCCCTGGTGCGCTCCTCCAGAGCCAGAAGACGCCCGACCGACTGAAGAGGGCAGCTTCGAGCCACCGAGGAGAGCTTCGCCACTAACGGCACCGAGATGGAATTCCTCTCCGAGCGCCCCAAAGCCCTCCGGAGGTGTCCCTTTAGATCGTCACTCGGGCCTGGCAGAGCTGCTCTCCTCGTGGCTTTGCTTCCCAATCGCATGGGAGGTGGGATCCTTTCTCTGCGAATCCCGGGCAAAGTCAGAACTGGTTTCAAGCCCTCGTAATTCCAGAACGCTCTGGAAGCCCAGCTCTAACGAAGAGCAAAGCCTGTCCCGCCGGGCTGAGCCGCTCCCCGACACGGCACGAAGCCGACGGCGCGCTTGGGCACGTTTCAGGAACGCCGGGGGCTCG
>NW_009696260.1:0-13712 GCF_000703405.1 Apaloderma vittatum | reverse complement strand
CACATGGGACTCCCCTCGTGCCTGTGTCACCCAGGCCTGACCTTGGCTTTGCCCTGACACTGAGGACGTGGTGTCAATTCCTCCAAACACAACAGGTTCAAATGTGGGAAGGAGATGCGAGTATATAAAAAAAAAAAATTAACAAAAACCTATGCTGTGAAACACACACAAGAGTTTCCAGATGTGCCACAGCTGCGATTTTTATTTGGTCTCTAAAAATAAATGGGTATTATTTTTGGAAATAGCAAAGATACATTTATGAAACACTCTCTCTCACTGAATGTTTATGGATTCCATGTCCACCTCCAAATTTCCTACTGTTAACTCACCAAAAAGAATAAAGATATTTCAAATAATGAACCTTTATTATGATTAACCTGGGAAGAAGGCAAAACCTCTTTTTAAACCACAGTTTTCTCAGACTTCAAAAGTTTTTCTTTTTTCATTTTTTCAAAAAACACGAACTGAACAACTAAAGAAAACAAGGCGTTATTTGAACATCAGCAAGAACCAGCAGAGTTTATACATGGACTGTGACACACGCACAGATTTCCAGCTCCTACTCTCCTCCCAGCGGCCAGCAACCCCGGGCTTCAGCAGCTTCTGCTCTCCAGTGCTGCAGAGATGCCCAAACCAGCCCAAAATGTCCCAAATCCCGTGGTAAGCAGCTCTGCCCGGTCAGGTTCTGCCGGGGCTGTACCAGCAGCCCCCTCCTCGCCTCTGCCCATCCCAGGTCTTTGCTCCCTGCCTGCCGCCCCCCAGCTCTGCGCCTTTCTGAGCAGAATCCCGCTTTGGTTCCTTTCAGGGGAGCACGAGGGGTGCAAAGGGCTGCAAAGGGGGGCAAAAGGGGGCTGCCGAGTGCCCTGGGTGCCCGGGCCGGGTCTCGCTGCATCACTCACACCAGCGGCTCCAGAGACTTCAAAGGCGGCGCTGGCATGTGCGAGGCAAGAGCGATCCGGCCCCCTGCACGTCAATTTATTTGGGTGTTCAGGAAGTCTTTGAAAAAGTTTCCTCTGACAGGTCCTTGCTCTAACCATGAGCTATGTGGACCCAGGTTAAGGTACGGAGGAAGGATAAAGAGCTTGTTAAAAAAATAGGAAACAGAGGGGCACTGGGAAGGAGCAATAGCTGGAGTCTGAAAGCAAAGGGACGAGGGAGACGTTCTGCTTTATTTGTGGTCCCAGAGGGGTCAGTGCTTGGATCTCTGCTGGTTTTAATCTAAATAAATGGCCCAGACAGAGGAACCAGCTTAAACCCAGGGAAGAGGTGAACAGGAAGGCAGGAGAAGAATAAAACTCAAAAGAAGCGGTATTTGCTTTGTAAACACACTGACCAAACACTAGTAAAGTTTCTTCCTTATCAGTTTAAAGTAACACATCAGCGGGCTAAAAAAATAGGAAGCGGAAGCGAACGATCGCAAAGAAGGAGGCAAATTTGGGAGTCAGGAGCTCTAGGGGATGGCAGGGGCTGCTCAGAGCCCCAGGCACCCGGTGTCACGCTGCTGGAAGGCAAAAAGAGACAGAAAAGCCCAGTAACGTCGCAAGGGGTGACTGAGCTGTCACCGTGTGGCTACGACACTTGGTAACACTGCAGAGGGGACAGCGCGGCGTTCGGTAATGCACTTGGTAAAGTTTCGAGAGCATGATGGCACTTGTAGAATTTTACACTTATTTGATGCATAATGTGAGCTGTAATAAAGACAGAAATGCAGCGACAAAGCGCAAAATGCGTGGACAGTTAATCTTCCTTGGAGTAACTCCATCTCCAGTGCATTTACACCAGGGGTGAACTTAGCCTACATTGTAAAAAAAAGAAGATGAGAAAGAAGAGATTTTTACTGAACAATATGCAGTTTTCAACAACACAGTAGATATCTGCTTTAGTTGTTAGTTCCAGATTAATGCAGACAACAGGACATGGGGGCCTAAAAGGAGATTAAAGAAAATCAAATTTAAAACAGCCATCAGGAAGCACATCCTTGTAGCGGGGATCCCAACCTTGCAGGCAATGCGTCAGGACTGAGTGTGATTCCGGAATCAGATGGCATCCTGGAGGGAACGGGCGTTGGGAAGAGGAAAATAAAGTCTTGCTGAATCAAATTGCTTTTAGTTGTTCTTGACCCATGCTTGGACATTTGGTCAGTCCATGGTAGCTGTAAGAAAGTTTTAATTCTTGTCTGGATGAATATATAACACTGACAAAGTCAAAAAACCCCCAACAATTCAAACAATTCGAAGAAAAGTTGCAGGACAGACATCAGTGACACACTGAAAAAGCAGCAACCTCCTTTTACCTGCATAAAGTCGGCACTTAAAAAACAAGCTTTGAAAACAATTATTGCCACAGAAGTTGGAAATCTCAGCTCTCTGAGAGCACAAGAAAATCAATGATAATTAAGCTCTTCTGTAAGCGCAGCACTAACTCTCAGGAGTGCTATTATAATGCAACACTGTCCAGAAGTCAAACCTCTATTACAAAAAAAACACTCAGGCCATTTTCTGGGAGAAGACCAGATCAAATAAATCTTTATTTTCCTAACCTTTGTTAAGTTGCAAGTCTCCTTTTTTGGAAGAAAACTGAACTAACAATCTCTGAATAATCGGGAGCAAGCATTTCAGTCCGACAGGGGTGTGTAGTGAATGCTCAGTATTCATTCAAGCCATATCAAATAGCGCAACTGAAAAATCAGAATGGGGAACAGTTCCAAAATATATGTCTGCTTTGGGGAGGGCTTTTTTTATTTTTGATTTACCTAACGTCTACACTCAGAATTCTGCACGACTTGGTATGGAAAAAAAATGTACCGGGCTTCACAATGTGGCAGAGAGAGCAGCTTCTTAAGTTAAACTAAGCATAAAAACTGCGTGTATTTGACCACATGGCCTTTTGCTGCTCATAAATTTGCTTGTGCTTCTCTTTATATAATAACTATTACATTAGCTTTGTTGCAAACTCATGACTTTGTATAGAGACGCCATAATATTAGCCACCAAAAATGAAACTGTTTGAATTGCTACTATTGCTCAACAACACGCAAAACACTTAGTCACGTTATGGAAAACACAACACTTCATCTTCAGTGAGCTCTCCATTCGTCACTGATTCGGCTTTGCTTATATACGTACCTATTCTAAAAAAACCAGCCAACCAAAGCATAGTTTTTTGCCAAAGTTTTTTGATTCAGACTGCAAAACACTAAGAGGACATGCTGGGGGAAAAAGTTCCCGTGAGAAATATTCCATCCCACACATATTACATGTGAGGTGGATACCCCCACACATACATTACATGTATTTTCTTGTGAGTTTTTATTCAGATTGAAAGCACTCACTTCAACAACTGAACCTGGGAAACAGTGTGTGAATTCCCCTCTCTGGTCGCTTTTTGTAAACTTTGTGATTTAAGGTAGGACGCTTCCTAACTTAGATTTTAAAGCAGGTATACTACAGGGCTTTTCTTTTGGTTTGGTTTTGTTTTTTTTTTTGATCCACTACTCCAGGCACCTCTGATATGCATTAGGAAAAAAATAAAAGACATCATGTTAGACCCAACAGTTAACTTACTGGCAAGCCCTTCAAACCAGCCCGATTTTCAGAGACATTCAGCACCTTCAGCTGTCCTTGAGATGAATGGTGAACGTGAGTGTCGAACAACACTGCAAATCAGACCGCTCCTTTGCCAGCATACATCTAAATATAAGTTAAGTGTCTGTCTTCAAGCTGCCAAGCCTCATTATTTTTGGCTGGCACATATAATGCACAGTCCTATGAATCCCTGGATGCAGCCACAGGGCTGCAGCAGGACACCAGCACGGCTTCTTAGAAAGGGGGAAAAATAAAACCGAGAAGGAGGAGCGTGCTGGGATGGGGTTTTATCAGGGACAAGCTCACCTGTAGGGCTGCTCCCCGGTGTGTGTCCGCAGGTGCCTCGTCAGGTTTGCTGAGCGTGGGAAGATCTTACCACAGTACCTAGACGGTGAAAGCCAAAGCACCCGTCAGTGCACGAAGGTTCAGCCACACCACGTTGTTTCCAAACAGCCTCACCAGCTCCCACTGACATGCTCGGCTCAATCCCGCTTCCCAGCTCGGGACGCTCCTTCACACACCGGTACCTCTCAGCACCCACGTACTGAAAGAGTGAGATGGGGAGTAAAATCTAGCAGAGCAACTCCTGCCCCAGACTAACGGGATTCACAGCGGTGAGATCCTGGTGTAACCCACCTCCACCCGAGACACCGCATCCTTGGGAAGTGTGGGAAGCAGAAAAAGCCCTCTCGGAACACTCGGCCCAGACCCAAATGCTGGCTGGCTTAGCAGCTGATGCACTGCTTGACGTTTTTATAGCCCTCCCTTATTGCCCTGCTTAGTTGCTTATCGTACAGAATCTACCTGATCATCTTTCTCGAACTGACAGAATTTTCTCGTGGATAAATGCTGCAGCGTTGGGTTACTGTCACTGGGCCATGCTGTTGTGAGCTGACAGCTTAGGACAAGGAGTAGGAAATGAAATAAGAGACGGGACTGTGTTCCACAAGAAATCTGATTCACAGTAAACTCAAACGGAAGGGAAGTATAAATAAAAAATATTAATTGGGAAATAAAATACAAAGGATGAAGGGTTACATTCTGTGACTGTGAAACCTGGTGCTTACTGCTGTAGAAGGAACATATGGAGAGAGTTTCTTAATTTCAGAGACATTCAGCACCTTCAGATGTCCTGAAGATGAATGCGAGTGTCCATCAAGAACGAAAACCCAAGTGTTAACTCCTGAGTGTGTATCTAAACGTAAGTTGAGTCCCTATTGCAGGTAGAAACCTCAAATTTCTAACCGAAATTTGAGCCCACAGCTTTTGTGGCAAGGCTGAACTGAAGCATACGCCGAACAAAGCGGGTGCCCACTTACTGCACCCAGAACGCTGCAGCGCGAGCCGCCCCGAGAACCTCTTGTTGTCGCAGGTGAAACTGCACAGAGGTTGATCTGCTCCAACACGAGCTTTTACAGCCGCAAAGGGTACGTGAATATTTCTGTGGATACAATTGTGCTGGAAAAAGTTGTTCACTGTATGCCATTTTCTAAATTCCTTAATTTCGCATAGCTGAGATTGTGCTCGCATTGGAAACTGTGGCATTTGCTGCCACACACGAGAGACTTGGCTCGGAGAATTCCGCTTGCTTGAGAATCTCCAGATCTGCTCTCAAGGTTATTAAAAATTACAGAGCACACAGAAGACGCTGATTTTCTACCAGACAAAACAAGCTATTTCAGAGTGAATTAGTCATCCGAATGCTCCGATCTAATTCTGCTGCTCCTTGTTTTTCCTCCCACCCCGGCCGAGACAGCAGAGATGTCCACGTGAGGCTGCTGTGCCGCACGCCGGGGCTGGCGCAGCTCCCAGGGTCGGCCTCACGCCCGCAGGGTGCCCAGGCCCTTACCTGCAGGTGTAACGCTCCTTGCCCTTGCGCAGGATGGGGTCGGAGAGCGTGGGTGGCGGAGATCGGAAGTTGAAGGGGTGGTGGGGAAGGGGCTGCAGGGAAGTGCCCGTGTCTGCCTTCATGGCCGCAAAACTCTCCAGTTTCTCTGTCATCGTTTCTATGGCTGACATCTACAAAACAAGGCGAGACCTCGTGTCATAAAAATCCACAGGAAGAACAATGATGCATAAGATATATCTCTTAGCACCAGTATGTTGGTCAAAACCTGTCACTGACGTTTGCTCTTACTCTTGGAAGCTCGTGCACAGTGTGAAATGAATCCAGCCAGCAAGGAGAGAAATCGTGCTCAGAGAAGTCAGAAAAGATACAACCAGCAAAGCCATCTCAGAAATCAGGCACTCGTCTACCTTCTGCAGTGCGCATGTGTCTACTTTCAGCATCTCAGATTAAAGAAGTTATCTCAGAACACGCTTGGCTTCCCTTTCTCCAGGGATGATGCTGCAATTAGACACCACGGTCAACTGCTGGATGCAGAACTCGCCACCCAAACCTTCCTCTCAAAGTCTTGGAAAGCCAGGAGGTTGGATTTCTCCCAGAGCACCCTGTGAGGGGAGCTCAGGGGAACATGCGAGCCCTGAGCAGGCAGCTGGGGCAGGGCAGGGGCTGAGGCCCGGGGGGCAAGAGGGAGCAACTGGGGAGAGGAGGAGTTAAGATCCCACTCGGGACGGAGCGAGTCCGCAGGGAGTTTGCCTAGTGATGAGGCCAACATTTTAATTACTTGTAAGGAAGGTTCAGAAGCCAGTAAAGGTGATGGAAGGGTGGGTGGGAGAAGGCTGAGCTTCCTGGAGCAAAAGGGAATCGCAACCAAAATACTTCACGTGAGCTGAGGGTGATGAGTTACGGTGAGGAAGGAGCATGAGCTGTGCCGGGACGGGCACACAGGCCTGGGGACCTGACACCGAGTAAAACATTCCTGGGTGCCTTTGTCAGCTTGAGCTTGTGTGACTTAGCAAAGCCATGTTCTCACACAAACCCCAGGTTCAATCCCAGAAAGAGGGAGAAAGGGAAAAACCTGGAGATACAGGAGAAGGGGAAAGCAAAAATGGACAGAAAAGAAGAAAAACTGGCTCTTATGCAAAAAAAAAAAAAAGATATGCATGAATATTGTGCCTCAAGAAAACCCTTTTTACTTTCATTAGAGTAAAACAGGAAATACAAATCCAAGAGAGAAATGCAACTCGGAGAACCACGCTGACAGCTCCAACCTTCGATTTCATGCACTCTTGAGAGCACTTCTGAGATATCAAGCAGAAAAACTGGGATAAAACAAACAAGGCAGCAATAAAGCTGCCTCCTCCCTGCAGATGACATCACTGGGGAAGAAGGGAGGACCGGGGGGAGCGGGAGCTGCCGGGATGGAGAGTCAGCCCGCGCGTCGGGGACAGCGAGCGAGCGGAAGGCAGTAGGAAGCCATAGATCAAAACTAGATGCTCTATTGTACAGGAAGGGCTGACCTTTTGCGCGTTTACACTTTATTAAACTGGGCTGGGGGGGAGGAAGGAGAACCACGATATTGTTCAAAATGTACGACTATTAAAAAAAAAAAAGTCGTCTTAATCACCAAAGAATACATTGTGGAAGGCTGACAACCATTCATAAGCTGTAAAAAAGAGGAGTAGTAAAACCCGTTTCCTGATAATAGATCCACGGCCCCTTAGTTGGAGGCTCCCAGCCCATGACAAATAGTAAGTAATACTTAGCACCAGCCACTTGAAAAGGTTACTTGATCATTTACAGCAAAAGCTCTGCCCCAGCTGCCAGTCATGTAACAAAACCATCACGTTAAAATGCTATCCGGATCTTTCAGAGCTGTGCCACTCAGCCCTTTGCTGGAGTACCTGGAGATATCTTTTGTTGTGCCCTGTTCTTTAGGCACTTAGTCAGAGATGTTTGCTGGCTTGATAGCCGTAGGCTCATTTTAAAATTCTAAACACTGGCCACAGCTTCTCCAGAGGTAAAGGCACTTTGCTATTTAGGGAACAACTGCCTGGTTATAATAAAAAAGAAGGGGAGAAGAAAAGAAACTTAACAGGTGAGAAGAGGTTTTCCATTAAGTTATCAAAAAGTTACACCATTTATTTATGTTGCCCAGAGTTTCACTTAAAATAGACAATGCAAGAATAACTCCCATCAGAGCAAACTATGGTCAACGACTGGTGAAGAAATGAAAGTCCCTTGAAATTCATTTTAAGAGAGAAGCATCTTCTGAATGCTCCGTCTTTATCCCATCTTTTGGCTTGCTCACATCCCACCCAGGGCCCTCTCTGAGAGCTGGGAAATTATGCACAAGAGAGAAGGCTGGGACCAGACTCGTGTTTTAGAGTGACCGAGAACATGATTCCTTAGGAAAAGATCCAGGATAATGTGGGATGGGGATCTGCTACTAAGAATGTCACATATTCTTGAACAAACGACCTGTCCTCAGTCACTGTGTCTGAAATGCCCGATTGGTTACGCAGCCCGGGAACAGCAACTCTCTAGACCAAGTGATCTTTACAGCAACCCGCTTTATTAAAAATCAGTTGTCAGGAAGTTTCGGGCTCGACTCATTGTAAATTTTAGGCGACTCCGAGTGATAAGCTCTTAGAGATAACCAGACCTTTCATTGCCATGGGAAGAGGACGTGGTCAGGATTTCGGGAACAATGTCAATAACCTTCCGCCCAATGCTTGCTGCTGCTCAGGGGCTGTACGTTTCTCATCGTCTTGTTGGGTTGCTTTGCCACACTGGCTCCTCCCTGCTATCAGATTCTTTACAGGCAGATATCCCCACTATTCTAACTCACACAAACACAGGATGTTCCTGGCCAGCCTGTCACCATTATCCAGTCCGTAAGAAGGAAAAATCGGGGGAAGTTATTAACCAAACTCTGAGGCTGATGTGAAACAATGAGGGAACTAAGTTTAGCTGTGAAAGCAACCAGGATCCAGCTTTCACAAACCTGCAAGTTATTTATCTAAGGTGGGAAATATTATCAGAGGAGAACAATGTATGTGAGTATAAAGGAGAGCACAATAATGCCCACAGGGCTCAGGTCCCAGCAGGGGCCGTCGAGGATGCTGGTGACCAACCGTGTCACCGGAGAGGGTGCTGGGCAGAGCTCATCGCGTTATCGTGACAGAGCAAGGAATCTCAAGGGCAAAGAGTGATATTGCTGCTTGGAGAGTTTAGCTACCACTTCTAAGATGAGGGGGGCTGTAAACGGAGGTTGATTCTCAGGAATAGCCTTGGTGGCACCGGACTTAGTTGTGCCTTTCTGAGGGGCTGGCATTTCCCGTCCTCTCTCAAACAGTAAAGCTGTCTGGAGTTCGATCCCAGCGACCTGTTTGTGCCAAGCCCGTCTCAAAAGCTCTGGAGCATTCAACCAACACCGCAACATAACATCACTGCTTTTACCTGGGGGTGAAAAAGCAGCGGGGAGGGTCGCAGGTACTTCTCCTTTAGGGCACCCACAGGGTCTGTCACCTTCCGCTTCTCCACCCTGCTGGACAACAACACAGAGGGTTACATACCTTACAGAGGGTTGGGCACACACCTTACAGAGTGTTACTCACCTTACAGGGCTACAGGCAGCAAAGGAACAGCCGAACTGTTTGCAGAGGCTGTTTCTCCTATTAACACAAATGTCTTTCTTCCCTTTCTACTGGATATTGCGAATTTTGACCCACAAGTTACCCGGCAAGAGGCACTGGAAACGATAGGGAAAGGGATCCACTCCCTTGGCCAGTTTTTTTTAGCCATTGGACTGACGACTAAGAAAACATTTTGATCTTTCTGTGAAAGAACTAATGCCTCTGCTACAGCTGTTTATAAGCCTCTGCTGTTGTGCAATGAAAAACCCCTAATTCCCAGCAAAAGCGATGTTTAAGTGGAAGAAGCTCTAGAGCCCACAGCAGGCAGCCACTGCATTCCAAAAAACGTGCCTCTGAGAGTTTGTCTTTATCTGAAGAGTTAACACTGGGCCAGACTTCACAGCCCCAAGCGTGCTGAAATCATTAGGTGTTTCATATTTGTTTCCTCCCTTGCAGCTGAGACATAATTTGAGTTTCTTTGGCGAGCGTATGTGGACAACAACTGAAAAAATTTGGAACCGGTGGGAGATTCCTGAAGTGACTTGGGAACACAAATTCTTCTGCTCTCACTTTGGGCTATTCCAATATTCCACCCTTAGGCACCTTACTAGGCAGAGACAATCCTGAAGTTAGGCTCTTGTTTTTTAAAACACTGGCTTTGCTTTCACAAAATATTCTACTGGCAGGGAAACCGTGGTGTGGAATCAACAAAAGGAGAAACCGAAATGTCCTCTATGAGGAAAAAAAAGTGTTATGAAAGCAGCTCCAATAAACGCAGCTGCATCTTTAAATTACGGGAATAGAGTCCATCTCAGCTAAACCAGCAGAAATCCAACAATAAGAGTAATTTTAACTATATTAGTCTGGCATAAATGAGAGCAAGTGATTTTGCTGCATTTCAGCTGATTGGTGTGTGGGTCAAATTACCAAGGAGTTTAAAAGAAGAGTCAGGCAGGGTGCTATTTTGCAAACTGCATTTAACCTGCATTAGGTTTTTCTTAGGTAGAAGGTAAGAGAAGAGCTGCCTTTGGAAGCACAGTCTGAATTCCTGTGCTTTGCCAGGTGTGCGTTTTCATGGATTTTCAGGAAAACAACCACCTGTAAAACAACGCGTAAGAAGAAGTTTCTCCCTGGCACAAGGTAAATCTGCGCCACGATTTACCCAGAGAACACAACACACGCACAAACTGCCTCGTCAGAGCTGGATTCCGCTGCGACTGGAGGATTAAGCTGATCTTTTCAGCCCAGTGCCTGAGAACGGTACCTTAACGAGGCTGAGCTAAAAACTGCGCTGATTTCAGGCTGTCTGGCTGCATTAAATTATATCACCAGGAGAAAATGTCAAGGATTTAAGTGGCCTTTGGGAGAAAAACGAAGGAGCCAAATGATGTGAGAGAGTCTGATAAAGAGAAGTTTAGAAACAAAATATTTCCATATTTTTTAAGCTGGGACTTGGAAGCTCTGCTGTTTAGCTCATTACATCAGAAGTCTGATTTGCAAGCAACTCCACTGCTGACTTTCTATTTTAATATATTACTAAAACTATATGCACCCCATGGAATGCAACAAACGATGCCCCCATCCTTCACTTCCATCTGTCTTCTGGATCTTTACGGTTTTCCCGGGGCTGCTATTTTAATTGGCAACAGCTTTTTTAACCCGTGTTATTTTAACATTCTTACTGAGAATGCCCAGAGGTGGCAGGACCCAAAGCTAACACGGAGCTTTTGTCTCCCTACCCCACTTATTTACTGAAGCACCTTTTTTTAAAAAAAAACCAACAATTGACATCATTCCTGATTTTTCCAGGAGATGCCCACGGTGGGTCCCAGACAGCCTACGTGGGCTGTGGTGTGGCCGTTGCCATCACAGAGGGTGTAAGCAACGCTGCGCAGCGCCGGCAAAGCCAGAGACGCTTTCTCAACCGCGAGCGACGAGGGCTCGCTAATCCTCATCTCAGCTGACAGCTCTTTGGCCTGGCTAGACATTGACATCATTTTTTCCCACAGTTATCAAGCGCACAACAGCAGCGAGGCAGCAGCAGAGGTGCTGTTCTCCTGCCTGCTTCTCCTCCTCAGCCCTCTGAAGCGGTGAGCAAGCCATCCCCGTGCCAACACGCTCGCCCCGTGGCGACGATGAGCTTGTCCAGTGCTCAGAGCGTCCCGTCAGGCCGGGTGGCAGCGAGGGTCCCCACGCAGAACTCGCCGGCTCTGCTCACAGTTACCTCGAGCTGGGCGAGAGAACCCGCTTGCTTCGGGACCCGGCTGCTCAACCCACCCCTCCGGGCCAAGCCCACGCTCCAAAAGGGATGGTATCAAGTCCATCCTAAGGGAGACTTAACTGCTGTGTTCACGTCTAAATCAAACTAGTTTGGGAGACCTCTATTCACTGGAATTTGCTCTAAACAAGTGGGATTCGCTGCAAACACGTCTCCTCCGTGGCAGGGAGAAAGCAAAGGTAGCGCCAGTGCCCGGATGGGTAACGCTGGCAGCCTGCCCTTAAAGCTTAAAATGATTTTCCTTTAGAAACAGGTATTATACAAAGCTCCAAACCAACAAAGGACTCAAGCCTTCCTTCTGGGAGTTTAACTGGCATTTGGGTAACTTCACCCTCCTGCTTCCACCCGCCTCCCGCACTCAGCTGCTTCTGGGAACGACAGAACGAATCAGGCCTTCCTCCAAAAACATCTGCTTCGAGCAAAACTAGAAACCCCTCGTTATCTTCTAAGAGAGATATGTCTGCAAAAAATGGATCCAGGATAGATCTGGATAGTAACACACTCCCGTGTATTTACACAGTACTTGTTACTCTAGACTAAAACATGTTTCAAAAGGCTGGGTCCACAACAGCAGCTCCTACGGACCGAAAAACTCTAAGAAAAGGAATTGGAGGGAAAAAAGGGGGATGGGGGGGAAAGAAAGGTGAAGTGGCTCACAAAGGGCCATCAAGTCAGTCAGTGGGAGAGCTGCATTTCCAGGCTCCCAGGGCTCCTGACTCATTCCCAAGCCATGAGAGCCCGGGCTCTGAGGCATCTGAACTCTGCATTCTTATCAAATCAAACCTCTGGAATTTCCCCAGCAGAAGTGCCATCTTAATGTTGGCTCGTGGGAGAGTCCTTAAATAGGTCAAGCTTCTTCTTTATCAAAATAAGGATGTGTTCTTTATACATATTGATTACGCCCCTTCAATTCAGAAAATTCACCGTGCTGTGACAAAGGAGAGAGAAGCACGATCGACCACAGTGGACTTCCACTGCTCTTTCTACACAACCCACATCCCCATCTCCCTCGAGTTGCGGCATCAGCTAGCAAATCGGCTCGTTAGAGGAAATGCTTAAGGCAGGGTATGTTAATACCTGTATATGGGGTCCATGAAAAAGGGCGATGGCTTAGCGTAATGCAGGGATGGCTGCTGAGGCAGCTGAGACTGGGAAATCTTGGGTAAGACTTCACTTGCCATTAGCTTCCTCTCCCCATAAATGTGGTTTTTCCGTGGCTCTCTTCCTCCGTTCTGGCTGGCTCGGATGCGGTTGCCGATGCTCAGGTCCAGCGGCTGCTCCTCCCCCGAGGCCGGGGCTGGCAGGACCTTCGGCGGTAATGCAGGGATGGCTGCTGAGGCAGCTGAGACTGGGAAATCTTGGGTAAGACTTCACTTGCCATTAGCTTCCTCTCCCCATAAATGTGGTTTTTCCGTGGCTCTCTTCCTCCGTTCTGGCTGGCTCGGATGCGGTTGCCGATGCTCAGGTCCAGCGGCTGCTCCTCCCCCGAGGCCGGGGCTGGCAGGACCTTCGGCGGCGGCAAGATTGGCTTAATCTCTTTTGGCTTCGTGGTGAGATCAAAAGGCGACTCTGAGCTGGTGCTGCCCACTTTGTGGAGGTCCCTGGGTGACTTTGGTTCTGCCTTGACCAGCAAGTTGTGGTTGAGGGTGCGCTCCGTGAAAGGGTAGAGTGAGTGGGGGAAGTTGGGGAGGAACTGAAAGGGGAACATGGAATGATACGGGAGCGAACCCATCTTTTTCTCCTGCATCCCCATAAAGCCAGGCCCAAAATATTTCTCCGCGATGGAGGCAATAGCTTTAATAGAGTCATTGGCTGCTCCCGTGGTGGGGAGCAGGTGCTCTTCGGGGGGAGGAAAGAAGGAATGCTGAGAATAGAAGAGAGGGATCTCACTCGTGCTGTTGGTGGAACTCACAGACACGGAGCTGCTGACAAAGTCTGGCTTGCTCTCCATCTGTTTGCTCTTGTCTTTCGCTTTGTCCCTGTCGCTCTCCGCATCGCTGTCCAGATCGGAGCCGGTGCCAGTAGTGGTGTCCAGGTCCGTGCCGGTGGTTGTGTTGACATCCTCAAAGTCGCTGCCGTCGGACATGTCGCTGTTCCGGGCTTTTAGCTTCTCCAGGTAGGAGTTTTCCAGGCTGCTCTCGCACTTCTCCTCTCCCGAAGCGCCTGGTTGCTGTTGCTCACCGCGGAGATCAGAGGAAGCGCCGGGTTCCCGAGGGGGCTCGGGAGCTTCGCGTCTGGAGCGTGGTTGAGGGGACTTTTGAGTAGTTGCGTGGGTGGTAACAAGGGGGGCCGGGGGTACAGAGACGGTGGGAAAATCCCCGGGAATCCCGGCGTGAGGGCGGGGAACGCCGGGGGGGCAGGTGAGAAGG
>NW_009696259.1:31123-37241 GCF_000703405.1 Apaloderma vittatum | reverse complement strand
GAATCACAGAATTGCCTGGATTGGAAAAGAGCTTTAAGGTCATCGAGCCCCGTGGTTAACTTGGACCGACACGTCCTCGACTAAACCGTATCCCTGAGCACGAACCTAAGGAGCCAACGCGCGGCCTCGGGTGGGTTGTGCTCGCCGCCTCAGGGCTGGGTGCCGGCACTTGGCAAAACCAAAAATGTGGCCCGCTGAGCCCCCGCACAGACAAACCGGGTAAGAGGGCGAGTGGCATCCTCTGCCAGCAACCCTGTGTGTCAAAACTGGAAAACAGGAGGTTTGACCTAAACATCATAGAGAATCCTAGAATGGTTAAGGTTGGAAGGGACCTTGAAGATCATCTAGTTCCACCCCCCCTTACGTGGGCAGGGACACCTCTCTCCCACCAGTCCAGGTTGCTCAAAGCCCCATCCAGCCTGGCCCTGAACACCTGCAGGGATGGGGCATCCACAGCCTCCTTGGGCAACCTGTGCCAGTGCTTCACCACCCGTGATGAAGAAGGAAATGCTTCTTTACGTGAGGATGAGAGAGCACTGAAACAGGCTGCCCAGAGAGGTTGTGGAGTTTCTTTCTCTGGTGGCATTCAATACCCGTTGGGATGTGTCCCTGCATGATCTGCCCTAGGTGATCCTGCTCTAGCATGGGGGTTGGACGAGATGATCTTCATCATTCTGTGATTCTGTGAAAAACCTCGTTATGCTTCTACCACAAAGCCCTTTTTTGGCTGCTTCCCTGAGGCGGTGGACCTCCACCTGTGCCCTCCCCTGAACCTTGGAAGTTTTGGAATGTGCCCTCTTACCCTGTGAACAGGTTTTGTGCAAACCTCCCTCACAGGCTGCCGAGAGAAGTTTGCAGGATCCCTTCATCAGGCAGGATTCAGTTGTCCTAGCAACTGGTGCCTTTCAGTGCCTTAAAGCCTCCAAAGCATCAAAGATTCCTGCGGGGGACTGGTCAGCGAGGCTAAGACTCAGAATTGTTATGGGAGACAGGGCAGAGAAGGGAAGAAACATTGCATGTAAAACTATGATGGTAAATGAAGGGAGTTGAAGTATATGGCTAGGGATAAGGAGCAAGTAGCTGGGATAAGAGCTGGAAGCAGGATGTATAGCATCTGTTTTGATCAAAGCACACATAAATTATTTAACTCTGGTGTCTCTATACCTGGTCTTTCTGGACATGAAACCTCAGGGACCTCAAATTCCATGTCCAATGGTTGCCTTCCAGGGAAGAGTTTAAGAGCCTGGTGCTCTTAGGCACTCCTTGGCCCAAGCAGAGGCACAATTTGCTAATCCAGGCTTGCATACAACTGTTGGACAGACTCACCAGCTCATGATGTCTCTCAGCTCTCTCATTCTCCTTCCTCGATTTTTTGCAGCAAATGAAGTGGGGACCATTTATTTGTCATTGCTAAGTACATCTGTGCTTTGGGTATTTTGGTGTTTCGTTTGGTTGTTGGCATGGTTTTGTTCAGTTTGTTTTGTTCACAAGGTGGCTATGGGCTTGCTTCAGAAATAACAGGATCTCACTTAGCTGAGCATACCAAAATGCAGAATCAGGAGGCTGAGTTCAGACTGTACAGGAAACAATAATTTTGACATTTCATATGTGTCTTCATCTAGATGATCCTACTTTGTCAGGGGGTTGGATCAGATGGTTTTCTGTGGTCCCATCCAACCCCTAATGTTCTGTGATACTGCTGTGCCATTCTGTGATACTTGAAAATTTCTAGAAAGACCTCATGTAATGAGCAGCAAACGCAAAGAAGACTCCTTCCATGCCATGTTTATTTTCCCTATATCACACAGAATCACAGAACATTCGGGGTTGGAAGGGACCTTGAAAGATCATCTAGTCCAGCCCCCCTGTCAGAGCAGGATCACCTACAGTAGGTCACACAGGAATTCATCCAGGCCGGTTTTGAATGTCTCCAGAGGAGACCCCACAACCTCCCTGGGCAGCCTGTGCCAGTGCTCTGTCACCCTCACAATGAAAAAGTTTTTCCTAATGTTTTAGTGGAACCTCAGGAGGAGAACAGCGTAGGGGAAAGAGACCTGGGGCTCATGGTGGGCAGCAGGATGCCCTTGAGCCAGCAATGTGCCCTCGTGGCCAAGAAGGCCAATGGCTTCCTGGGGTGTATTAGAAGGGGAGTAGCTAGTAGGTCGAGAGAGGTCCTCCTGCCCCTCTGCTCTGCCTTGGTGAGGCCACATCTGGAATATTGTGTCCAGTTCTGGGCCCCTCAGTTCTAGAAGGACAGGGAACTGCTTGAAAGAGACACAAAGATGATGAAGGGAGTGGAACATCTCCCTGGTGAGGAAAGGCTGGAGGAGCTGGGTCTCTAGCTTGGAGAAGAGGAGGCTGAGGGGTGACCTCATTCACGTTTATAAATATGTCAAGGGGGAGTGTCAGGAGGACAGAGCCAGGCTCTTTTCAGCGACCTCCAATGACAGGACAAGGGGCAATGGGTGCAAGCTGGAACATAGGAGGTTCCACAAAAATATTAGGAAAAACTTCCTCACTGTGAGGGTGACCAAGCCCTGGCACAGACTGCCCAGGAAGGTTGTGTAGTCTTCTTCTCTGGAGACATTCAAACCCCGCCTGGATGCTTTCCTGTGGGACCTACTGTAGGGGATCCTGCTCTGGCAGGGGGGCTGGACTAGATGAGCTTTTGAGGTCCCTTCCAGCCCTTAACACTCTGTGACTGTGACTTCTGTGGAGCATATGAGGTTCATGGGTCCTGAGTTGCGTCGTGTTAAGGAAACAATTACATGTGTATATCCCTACTCAAGCTGATGAAAGAAGCAAATACAGGGTTTGCTATGGACCTAACAGTCTCTTTTTTAAAGCAGCAGTTGTTTTTCTACCCATCCAAACACACTTCTCTTCCAGAGGACCTATGTTCTTGGTAGCCACCAGGTGTCTCTACTGGAATGTGCTCTGGACCCAGCAGCTGCTTCTCAGAGATGAAATTTTTCTCTCTTTACTGCAGTGAAGTTAAAGCTGAGTTAGCATTGCTTCATAGATACAGTACACTCAATCCTCATCCAGCATTAGGGGAAAAGTGAGACTGTGGCACTGCTTGATAAGAAGACGACGTGAGATGGAGGATCATCAACATGCTGATGACTCACCATGGTAAAAAAAAGGCAAAGCATAAACTCTTCCAATCCTAAATCTGATTATGTGGATGGTGATAGGAAGTATAGGGGACTGAATGCTCAGTGTAGATCCATTTTCTTAATAGAAAAAATAATCTGCAAGGTCCAAGACAAGAAAAGCAAAAAACAGAATTATTTTGACGTGCATAAGATGACAAGCAGAGTGCGTGGCCTTAGCAGCTTGCTCTTGAACTGACCCATAGGAGCATGGAAGCGGGTAAAGGCTGGTGGAGTGGTTGCAGGGGTGGGCAGGGAGCACGGATGAATTGACACAGGGAGCTCCCTGATGTCCAGTCACAGCAGTTAGCAGACGTACAGGAGATATTTTGCACAACACTTTTATTTCTGTCGTTCTTTCTTGTGTTAAGTGTCTGGGATCGGAGCACCTAAAGCCTGCACAATTTGCTTTAAACATTGAAGTCCCGCCGATCCCAGCGGGCAGTCCAAACTGCCTGTGCTTCGGATCGACCTAACCTCTTAGGGCAGCTCCATTTAGGCTCCTAACATTAATTTCCCAGGGATTTGTGACGTAATTTTGTTCTGAGATAAGCAGCCATCTCCCATCCCCAGCTCTGCTGAGATGCACTTCCACACCAACATTTAGGGAGAAGCTGCTCCTTTGATTTGTTGTAGGGCGTGCCAGCATCCCAGTAGGTAAGCCTTCTCCTGCAGTAGACTGATTCAGGACCATCCCCTGGAGCTTCAGAGGACCTAGCTGTTGTGGGGAAAAAAGTCTCAAATTTGGAGGAGATTTTACTTTATTTAATTTATTACCAATTAGCACCAACTGCTCATCACTGATTCGGGTATCAAGAAAGCATAAACAATCAAACAAACACTTAGGGAAGCACTTTTTCTCCCCCTTCTGCCGACTCCTCTTCAGTGCCCCATGGATTTACGCTTAGGCCACCCTGGTGCATTTGGTAAGGTGACAATGCAGCGGGCTCTTATCTGATGGTGTAGCAGTTTGTTTCTGCTGCCCTTTGCTTAATGATTTTCCTCTGCTCTAACCTGGGTTGCTGATGGGTTGCAGTCCCTCAGGACTGTCCCTGTCCCAGTGTGGGTTGCCCACAGCCAGGAGTGCATTGCTTTGGCGTGGAGCATCTCCTTCCAAGAGCACATCTCCAGCCACACCTCAGCTGTCTCTCCCTTTGCCTGTCTCTTTACCTATATCTCCTACTTCTGTAGCTGCCTTGCTTTCTTAAATATGCCTGAGCAGGGGCTCCAACACGCTTCCCTGACCAGCTGGTGTTTTGTCAGCATTGACTCACTGACTGTGGATTCAGAGCTGGCTGGAGCAGCTGTGAGTGGCCCAGCTCCGAGTTCTCCCATGCAAGGAGTCCCTGGCTGCTCAAACCCTGCCTCCTGCTTCAGAAACAAGATGACTCTCCACTCCCTATGCTGCAGAAAGGATGGGGATCCTAAGAATTTGACTTCTGGAAGTCCGTCTTATATATGAAATGGTTAAATGTAGAAGTAACTACTAATTTCAGTGGACTGGATGTCACCAGGTAGGTCTTCGGTTGTACATCTCTGTACTGACTCCTCTGAAGGAGCTTTGGTGCTCACAGGGGAATGGTTCTTCTACTGTGCCTTGGTAGATAAGATGTGCCTTGCTTAACGCAGTCTGGGGCACTGGTCCCGGTTCAGACTCTGGACTGGTTTACTACTCTAGCCTGCAGTTCCATGGGAAGATGCTGTCATGAATCATGCCTTTTTTTCCCAGCTCATTCCAATCCACAGCTCCAGAGGTTGTCCTCATTTGGCTGCGTGTATCTACCTGTTGTGCCAACTCAGCGTGAGACACTCCCTTTGTTGCTTTGGGCTGGTAGAGCTGAGCCACTAATTTAACCCACCGAACGTCCGCTGCTGTGACTCCATCCGTTACCAGCATCAGGGTGCTGAGCTGCTGAGCAGCAGTATGGGATTCACATTACAAAAATGCATCTTCATGTCAGTCGTAAAAGTTTTACTCCAAGCAAAAGGCAGGTCCACAGAGAAGAGCTGGACTATCTCTTTGTTGGTTATCCCCTGACTAAGCCTTTGTATATGTTTTTTTCCATACTTTCCCAAGGAAGTTTATCTTGCTGTCACAGACATGGAGATGTTACTCTCTAGGGCAAGGATTTTCTGAGTGAAGGTAGTAGTTGGCACAAGCTGGAGAGAGAGCAAACCCAGAAGGAAAGACATCTCTCCTTGCTGCACTATCCTGCAAACTGTGTGATTTCTGTTTGTTTATGAGATGATTCATATTTACATAGATTTCTATCTCTCTATATATGTATCTAATTACATATGGGCATAGCAAACATATCTGTTTATTTATAGATAAAATACATTTTTATATATAAACAATCTAGTATTTATGTAACACTTGTTCATTCATATGCTCACAGTTTGGTAGGTACTGGCTATGAAGGATTGCTCAGGCTTTGAAGAGCTGCTGTGACAGAGAGAGATGCCAGAGGAAAAGTAAGAGAGCATAGTGTGAGCTTGTGTGGCTTCTCCCCTGCAGAGTGATTCTCCCACGAGAAAAATCATTACCTTGGGCCCTGGCCTGGAATAATCCTCTAGAGAGCAGCCGCTCATTTTGAGACCTTGTATTTGGTGACAATCTCATATATTTCCTCACTTGCATCTGAGTGAGGCTTTAATGGACTTACCCACCATAAAAGCCCCTGGTGACGTGTTTCAAATGCCTGCTGTGTCGTATTTTCTAGGACTCTTTCAGAATCCTGGAAAATGTTAGAGAATGTCAATGTATTCAGGAGCCTCAGTGCACAGTCTGTGGAGCTGGGAGGGAGGGCATTTTTCTTTCTTTTCTTTTTTTTTTTTTTTCTCCTGAAAGTTCTACTGAGACACCTGAGTTATAATTGCAGTCAACCTAGGCTGCACAGGCAAGCACACTTACCAGCTGGGTTGTCATCCAGACTGGGGCCATAGCAGGAGCCATTCTGCTG
>NW_009696259.1:21815-31085 GCF_000703405.1 Apaloderma vittatum | reverse complement strand
CTGAACCTACCCCAAGAATAGCAATGTTTGTGTTGATAGAGCTAAACATGAAGAAGAAAAAGGAACAGAGTCCCAGAGGCAGTGAGAAGAGGGCAAGCTGCCATCAAGGTCTACATGGGTCCGAGCTGCCAACAGCATCAGGATCATGTGTTCTTCCAGGAAGGGAGCTGTGCAGTTCACAGTATCCATGAGGGATTTGGTGGCTGTAGAGGATATCCAGGAGAACAGGATCGAAGAACTGGTATTTGTAAGACGCGTGTTTGGGCAGTAGAAGAGGAGGTGGCACAAGGCTTCACAGAATCACTGGCAGAAGAGAAGGGCAGGGGAAGCATGGAGCAGATGGGAGGAGCAGATGGATCCCAGCTGGGAATCGACTTACCGTGTGCCACCAAAATCAAAGATGCTGATGGCAGGGGGAGGCATGGGGAGAGGGTGGGCATGGCAGTTGTATCCACCCTGATGCAGGAAGACCATCGACCCACAAATTTTGCTATCTGGTGAAAATATAAAAACATGTGCTGACTCTACTTGTTCTGGCAAACATCTAACTCAGGTAACCACTGAATTTTGACACAGCTGGGTTACACAACTGTTGGTCCCACATCTTGGTCTAAAGCTAAGACCGTCAGCCAATGAAGAGCAACACAGCCATATTTTTGATCACAGATCAGATTCAGCTAAGGCATAGATGGGATCCTGCTGGAGGACAGCTTGAGTTGGTCTTCCTCAAGGCAGCAGGTCTCTACAGACTCTCGCCTTGGGTTGGGATGCTGCCTGAGGTAAATCCTTGAGGTTGAGACCCCTCATCTTGATTGGTGAGTGAAATGTGTTTTGGGTTAGGTGCTTTCTAGAACTTAAGCCAGCTGTGTCGTACTTAATTCCACTTGGCATCTGGAATCTGTAGATCGCTTATGTTGTTGGATCACCAAGTGATTTTTTGTTAGAATAAATATCATTTTGAGTACCTGTCTCATCTACTTTGAGAGCCTCCATGACATTTAAGTTGGCACAGTTGGCAGGATGTCGATAGAGGAATTATTATGGAGACTCATCTGTGCCCCTTGTCCCCGACACATAAATTGGGCAGAGTAGAAGTTGTCCAACCTGGTGGTGGTCATGAAAAGGCTAGAACAGAGCCACATAAATTATCAGGATGGCAGGAGTGAAGGGACTATGTGTGTCATCCTGGGTGCCTGTTTGATTCAGGCACAAGACCATTCTGATTATTCCGACAGATTGGCAAAGGATAGCTTGAAGAATCAGTTAGAAATAGATTACTTGAGGGGAGAACTGCAAAGAGAAAGAGAGCGGATACTCTGCAACACACAGAAGCCCTCAGTGTCCTAAAGGATGAACTCAAAGTCTACCAGAGGCCAGGCCTACCACACCAATAAGATCTGTTAAGAGTGGAGTGGGGATTTGCCACCTGTGTTTTGTACTGTGGCACGTTTCAAAAGGGACCTCAGGGACTGGCACAACCTTTTGTATCCTCCACCTTATTCAAGGAGACTGAACAATGGGGATCCTTTCCCTCCGTAGAGCAGTGAAAGAAGCTGAGAAGTTTATGCACACTGCACGATGCTATAGTACAGGGCCCTTTTCCTCTCTTAAACTCAGTCCTTAATGGATCACTTCCTCCCAAAGGAATAGTCCAAAAGACCATCAGTTGGAAGTGGTTTGCATACTTAGAAGAGTCAGACAGTTGTTCCAATTAGAAGATGGACCATCCAGGGACCTCCAGGATGCAACAGACCCAACCTTGTTAAGCCAACCTTATAAGCCCTCTCCAACTAAATAAGTGCCTTAGTGTGTGGCAAATTCAGACATGCAGAGGGTTTAGTGTGATGTCTGCTCACTGACTGGGATCCAAATGGCAGTATCAAGCAGGAGCATTTTTTTACTACCAGAAAGACAGTTACAGGAGAGGGTGAAGGTAGCGGACAAGTAGGACAGTTGAGAACCCTTCTGTTGGCCGTGGAGAATGGTGCTACTGTTATTTCTGCTGACTTTTGTAGAATCATAGAATGTGTTGGGCTGGAAGAGACATTTAAAGGCCATCTAGTCCACCCCTCGGCAGTGAGCAGGGACATCTTTAACTAGATCAGGTTGCTCAGAGCCCCATCAAGCCTGACCTTGAATATCTCCAGGGATGGAGCCTCCACAACCTCTCTGGGCAACCTGTGCCAGTGTTTCACCACCCTCACAGTGAAGAACTCTTTCCTAATGCCTAATCTAAATCTATCCTGCTCTAGCTTAAAACCATTGCCCCTTGCCCTGTTGCTACACAACTCCTATGTGACCTTTAAGGGGGAAGAATAGATAGGTCAATAGGAATCTAGTAAGTGGGAAGTAGGTCGTTCAAAGGTATGGAGAGCAGAAGACTGAAGCACCTTTCTTTGGAAGTGGGATTAGTAAAGCGCCACCCCTACTGCAAAATGGAAGCAGGAAGCAGACTACCTGGCTCAGGTCAGGGCAGTCACTAGTGAAGAGGAACGTTGGGATTGATGAGCTGAATGGCTGCACATTAAAGCGAGACCACTCGGGGAAAACAGATCTCTGTTATGGATGCCGATAGAGAGATCGGCCGGTACCTATGGAAACCTGTGAGGTGATGCTCACAGCTTGCCTACAATGCCAAATAAGGCTCCAGGCTGACCACCCAAATCAAGCCCCAGCCCAGCATAAGAAATAAGGCACTTGAGAATACCTGGCAGATTCGTTATGTCGGACCCTCGAGGCAATCCAGTGGGAAGAGATACATTTTGATAGGAGTAGAGGTGGTATCGAGGCACAGCCATTAGCACAGCCACCAGAGATGTGACAGTCCAAGTTTTTCAAGAATGGTTTAGTATTCTACCCATTCCTGAAATATTCAGTGTGCTAACAGAGCTCTTAAGTTGGCTGTGCAGTATTGATTTTGTTTGACAGACATCCAAACCCGTAGTTTACTAATGTTTGTTGGAGTGCTAAGCAATTTTGATTAGAACAAATCTCATTTTGAGTACCTGCCTTTTGAGAGCCTCTGTGGCAGTGGCAACATTTAATTCTTGCTGTAAGAGGGACAGACACAAGTGGACGGGTGCTTTCTGCATGGCATCGCGCAGATTGTGTGCGGGAGCTATGGGTGGGCAGGGGAAGAATGACTGTGTAGGGGAGGGAAGGACAACATGGGGGACAAGATCCGGTTCCTTGGCCTGTGTCACCCATAAAATTCCAGTAACTGGAGCTGTATGGTCATGGTCTTGAACTCTTTGAGGAGCTGTGGAGGGGGAGCGTCGTACTCCGTGCTGGAAAACCATGTCCTCTTTTGGAGCTGCAGGTTGATTTAATTTTCTTGTAGGCTCAGCTTTTTGGCAGTGTTTGCCAAGTGCTGATTACCATGAAAGGCACGACAAAGCTCCTGTGTATTTGAAAGGGACAGAGTTTTCTTGAGTCAAAATATACTATTTCTCATGTAATTATACTCTCTGCTGGCAGATGGTGCTGCAATATATCCAGGAGCTGGGAATCAGCTTCTTCAGTTCAGGGGTGATGTGATTAAGCAGCATCTACTTCGTATTTTCATTGTGGTTTATTCCTAAATTTGTCTTACTATGAAATGAAATTCTTCTCCTCTTTGTAATTCTGCTTCCAGTTTTGACTGGTTGGCCAGTTTTATTTTTGTTTCTTTGGATTAGCACAGAGTTGGCAGGCAGAGCTCAACTTCAAACCCAGATCTTTCTATTGGAAGAAAAGCTGTTTGTGGCATTATTTCCTTCAGTGTAGGACTTCCTTGTGTTTACCAAACCTGCCTTTTGGGCCCATGCTGGTCTTGCGGCCTCCTTTTAATAGTAGTCTGGGCTTTTTGACAGTAGGTACACCAGAGGCACAATCTAAACATCTGAGAATCACTTATGCTTCAGCTTTTAATGTTTCTTTTTATCTCATTTACTTGATACTGTGGCCCATTGCTAATCGTTTTCCTTGCAACATTCAGTGTCATTAAAGGTTTCTCTCAATGTTTTTTCTTGGGAAACAAACAGAACAAAATGCAACCCGAAACCAACCCAAACTTCCCTCTGTTGAAAAACGAGAATATCTGGAGGAATTAGTAAAGGGTAGGATCAGCCTAATCCTAAATTTAAAGGTCTAAACAACTGCCAAAAAAATCAGTGATAGACCTCATCTGCTTCCTAAAACTGTCCGAGAGGTGCTTAAACTCTTAACATGTCTCCTTGCTTTGCTTGAGAGGTCCGTGGAGCCCTACACCTGTATCTGTGGAAAACAGCTGAAAATGCTAGAGCTGAAGACCAGAAGCATCAAGGAAAAAAAAGAAAAAGACCCTATTCCAGCAGCCAGCACACTTGGAGCCAAACAAGTGTTGCTTTCACTACCCTCAGATTTTTCCAGTGAGGGTGTAACGTAAGGCTCTCCACACACCAGGGAGCTGGGGGTGAGACCTCTGTTCTGTCCTGCCCAGCTGAGCATCAGGCTTGTCATCGGTTTTTGTGAAAGAAGAGCAGATCCCCCTCATCTTCACCATCCGTGCTGGAATGCAACATGACTGAAATGATCTGGGTTAAGAAAAACATCCAAAATAGGTATTTTTTGTTGTCTTTCTACTTTGCCCTGGATCTTTCCTGTGACCCAGTTTTCAGCACAAATCCACAAAGCGGTTAAAGAGCCACAGGGTGCAGAAGTGTTTGCAGGAGGAACACCTTAGAAACCTTTGTAGATGGCTTCACCACTGAGGAGACCATGCCCGTGGGCCCATATCCCAGACTGACCAGGAGCCTGGACGGAGGCCTGCCAGCTCTTGGGGAAAGGATTGTGCCAGAAGCTCTGAGGCAAAAGTGAGCACCGGTGCTGCTCTCATGTTCTTCCCTTTTAGTAAGAAAAGAAAGAGTCCATTAAGGACCTCTTCTGAGGTGATGGCTAGGTGGATGGGTTGTCTTAGGATGCAGGTGCCTAATATTTCCTGTGGATGCCTCACACTCAAGAAGAGACAAAGGCTAACTCAGACAGAAAAGATCATCCCCCAGAAATCTCCAGAGGCACTTTTCTCTCTCTCCAGCATCTTGAGAAACGTCTGCATTTACATCAGAAGGACCAGGGAGAGGCCTCAGATATTTAAGTGTATCCAGGCCTCATGTAGTGGTTTTCAAACTCAACATTTTGTAAATAACACCAATAACATCAGCCCAGTTGTGCATGGCTGAGTTCTTCAGACAAATTTATCTTGCTGGTTGCAATGCCACCTAAAGTCACAAAGGAACGAGGAATCTCTGTGCCAGGTTGTCCCCAGTGCCAGCACTCAGTTTCAGTGGTGATGTGAAGTGCCTGCATCCCTCATCTTGGGCTCTCTCGTGTGTTCAGAGCAAGGCTCCAACATGCCAAGTGCTCTCTAGAGGGGACTTCTGTGCCCTTACGCCGATGGACTGATATTGAGTACAAGTGTAAGAAGTTTGTCTCTTGGAAAATTCATTGCAGGGTAGGCCTTGAAACCCAAGCCACAATCGATCTGTTCTTTCCTATCAACAGATGTGGAAAAACTGGTGAGAATAGTCTTCAGAAGCAATCAAAGCTTTAAATCAAATTTGGCGATTTAAGGGCAGCGGCCAGGATAACGCTATCCATTTCCTAAAGTGACAGAGTGATATGCTCCTGGACCTTAAACAGGCCTGTATTTCCATGCGATTTAGCAGAAAGATGTTTCATATTCTAATCTGATTTCCTAGGTTAAAGAAAAAGTGACTAAATGAGTTCATAATACTACCTGGCAGCTGTCAAACGACTTTTTACCTTCTAGAGAGAAAATAGGAGAACATATGTTCTGAACTCCTGCTACTTAAGTTGGAGGATGAAAGAAATAGAAGGGGTTTAAGTTGGAAATGAGATCATGCATTATGCCCTTTGGACAGCATGTAATCTGGCTAATGACATCAAGGAGCTATATAAATAACTTCATTAAAATGAACTTCTTTCAAATGAGCTAAATAAATCAGACTCGTTTGTCAAAGAGCTAGGATGAAATAATCAGGTTAATTTAAAGCTGCTTGCTGGGAGGATGATTCCTGAATTTGTTCCACTGGTGAAACCTCCATCAGTAGCTTCAGTCACCAGTGGGAGCCCTGAGCCCAGCATGAAAATGCAGTCTGGGCTGCCACATCTGCACTTAGAGGCGCTCCTCTCTTGTGTCTGCAGCACAGTCTCCACAATCCCACGGCTGAATGTATGTGTTCCAGGGTATTTAAAGGATGGTTCAGGACGCACCAGATCTAGCTCTGTCACTGGTGGTGTTGAGATATTCATCTTCTTAGTCTGCACTCTGCTGTTCCCTCTGTCTCTGAATGAAACGTGAAATGAATTTTCTGGAAAACTTAGTTGCTTTTCCTGCCATTGTGGGAGGGACTAAATAACTCAATAGTCTTTTCCCCACACTTAATTCAATTTTTGGTGCCTGATTTTTTCCTTTCTTCATCAAGCCCTTTGCTTTAGCAGTTTCTGCAAAAAACAGAAGGATAAATCTGGTTCTTCAGGCTACAGATACAGACTTGGTCCTCCATGGTCCCCAAACCCCTTATGTTTCTGGAGATGAATAATTATCTGCTGTAACCCCTCTCTACTGCAATGGAGTCAGTCGAACTGCACAGATTCAGACCAACTAATGATGTGTCTCTGTAGAGAATGAATGAGTAGGAAGTTTGTCCTATGTGGATGCAGGCTATCTGTCTGTCCATCTTTTCCGGTTTACTGCAGACTTCACTACTCTGTCGTTTGGATTGTGCTGTGCTGGAACAGGAACTGCTCAGATACTATCAGCAGGCGTTGTACACCCCACCTTTACCATAAAACCAGTTCTCCTTTCTGTTGCATTTTGGATACTTTTCTTTTGTATAGTGGAGGGAAAAGAAGAGGACGTTTCTCATGGAAAACGAGTCAGCATTTACAGACAGCCACATTTCAAACAACGGAGTGAGGAAGTGATTCTTCGTGTTTCTATTTGCCAAGATCAGAGTTGGAGGATGGCACGTTGTGCTCTTACACAACGCATCTGCCCTGAATTGTCTGTAGCTGACAGCTATATATTTCTCAAATGAGAAACTGGGCCATGAATTCAACTTTCAGCAGTAAAAAGGCTTTCAGCTTTTTACAATGTCTCAGTCCTGCCTTTTGGTTTTATTCCAGCAGTGATCCCCTAGCTCCAGTAAAGGGTTGTGCAAATGGCTGCGAGAGAAATTCCTCGTTCCTGAAGCGCTGATTTATCCAGCTTGGTTGCTGAGAGCATCTTCTGGGCTACTCTAGCCCTGCGAGATGAAAACTACATTAAGGCTCTATTCACTAAAGACATGGCGGGTGCTCCAACCTCAATCCTTCCTTCTATCTCAGTCAGCTTGGTGACTTACTGCCTGAGGACTGTCCTAGTCAGAGCTTATCCTCTGGTTCTTGGTCTGTACCTGTAGATGGGTACAGAGCTGGGCTTCCCTGTGGAGCACTCTAACCCTATAGGGTTTGGGTTGCTGTTTTTTGAGCTTCAGTGATGTATCTTTTTAGTGATTTGGGAACTCACAGGGTTATGGTGAAAGGTGTGCAGTCCCCACCTAACTCTCTGTGGGGTCAGCTCAGAAGCAAGCGCCGAGCAGAAGCTAAAATGCCTTCCCAAAGTCCAGGGGAGCATGGCAAAGAGATTCCCACTCAAGAGCTGCAGGACTCCGCTCACAACCAGCTCAAAAAGGGAATGAACTAATAAATCTTAGAACTTAATTTTCAGGTTTTTTTCCATTAGCTGAGAATCACTCTACCCCCCACTAAGTCTGAGTTACAGGGCGGTATTCTCCTCTGGTAGGCACTAATAAACCTATCAGCTCACCTAGCGCCGACACAGCAGCAGCATTCATGCAAGTCACATTGATACCAAATCACAACCATATGTGTGGGGCCAGAGGTTATACTGCTGCTGTATATTTGATGTGACGCAGAATGATGTGCTAATCTGTTAGTAAATGCCAGCATGCTGTCTGCAGTGGGAATCAAATCGCAGCCAAGCCGAAAACTGCTTCAAGTATGAAAATGATTTGTGTTATTATGAATTTTGTCATTATGATAATTTTGGTGGTGGCAGTTTCTCTCTGTAGGACTGAAACACATTATGCTCTCACTGTTATGAGAGAATCCCTCTTAGGGATTTGAATGCATCTGGAAGATCTTTTTGTTATGTGCTTTATTTTTTTCATGCCAGGTGGGTCATATCCTCCTGATTTATACTGCTGTAAATCTGGATTTATCCCACCTCTCCAGTGTTTTTTAAAGAGATTTTTGGTTTAAACTGATGCAGTTAGCCAGTAGGACCACTCTTACATTTCAGATACCAGACTTATTCCTTCAACTCATTTGTAAAAGCTTTCTAACCATCTTGAGCCAAGCAGAATTGAAATAAAGTACAAAATATTACACTCACAAACATATGGCTGGTTTCCTGAATTGTAGTTGTGACTGTTATACTGCAACCTGCATCCTGGTTCCCATTATAATTTCTCTTTTAATTTGCTCGCTTGTTTTTGAGATGAATTTGCTCTCAAATGATATCAGCACAAATTTTTAACGATGGTGTATGTTGCTGGCAGGGCACCTTGCAGTGCAACTCATTATCTAGAAGGAGCAGGACACAGGAGAAGGAGATACTGACGATGGCAGAGGTCACTTGGTGGCAGTGAGAAATTTGGAAAGGTCATTTCAGCTAGAAGCAGAATTAGTATTGCAATCTCCTTCTCTCACTAAATCCAAAATGTTTCTGAAACTCCGAAAGACAGCCTTTTCACACACCAATAGCAAGGCAAAGCTACTTGGCAGAAAATGAGACTTAAATGAGGATTAAAAGAAAACAGTTTTAGCCATCAGTCTAACAAAGAGTGAAAGGACACCTGGCCTGCTTCAAACAGTTATATGTGTAGGAAATTCTTTTTTGTCTCAGCAACTGATAAAACATGTCACCAGGGATCAGAAAAATATGTGTTTGGGGGAAAAAAAGGCATCTCTGCATACAGAACTGACAAGAAGAAAAAGGAAATGCCAGATCACTTTTCTTCCCCTCTCAAATGAACAATATGCCAAGTAAAATAGTCTGCCCTCAGTCAGCTAGTTTGGAAAGAAAGTCTGAAGTCATCCATGTTAAGATTGTAGTATTGGGGTCCACTTCTTGCATGTTCTACCCTTTAAGACAGTGTGAGCCTCCATATGAGGAGGAGGAAACAAGCATTCAATGTCTGCAGGATCTTCACCATTTTCAGTCCT
>NW_009696259.1:0-21784 GCF_000703405.1 Apaloderma vittatum | reverse complement strand
TGAAAAATTAAAAATATCAGCCCCTAGGATGCCCAGAGTGTAAATACTTAAGTATATTGTTAACTTCAATCATGACTGGTTCTGTGAATTTACATCAGGAACATACACATGGGAGACATTTTTATAACTGATATTTGGGTATTTAGGGTGTTCCGGTGTGGCTGAAATCCAGGGAGTCAGAGAATTTTAAAAGCCTGAATCTGAGGTCCTTGCACAAGTATTGCAAATCCCTTTTAGACTTTTCTTTGCAAATCCCCTGCTGAGAAATGTTGTCAGCTACAGCAGATAGAAATATTTGTAATATCAGAAATATTGACAGCTATAACAAACAGCCATGTAATTAAAAAGCCTAGCAACTCCTAACTGTTTTGGAAAAAAAATCAGCTCTGATTACATATATGAAAAAAATCTTGATAAATACCCAGAAAATGGCACGGTTGAAAGACTGACAGTTGTAACATCAGCCCTTTCAGGTATTTCAGAGCACCTCAGCCCTCTTGAAAAGGTAGCTTTTAATAATTCACATTTCCCTGTAGTGTGTGTTAGACATCACACACAATTGTGAAGAGTAGATGGAAAAATATGGGGACAAAGCCAAGAGAAGTACCTTTCAGTTGACAGTAAATATTGGTGGTTTTTTTCATTCAGTAAAAGAACAAATAATACCTGTTGATATAAATGCTGTTATGTGGCTGAAATCGGTGATTTAATTGTTATTTGGGAGGGATTTTCCTTGCTTTTTTGCTTTCCTGTGCTGTGCTTTTTATCTCAGAGCTGTGTGCTGCCTGCTGTGGTGGCAGCTGTGGGTGAGGCCAGTTACTCCTTCAGGGCTAATGTGAGATTCTGGCTTTTTCCTCTGTCTTTCCCTTGCTAATGATGATCTGACCATAGAAACCCTTTTAATTGAGGATCTAGCCTTTTATATCCTCCTCTTTCAGGCTGATGGAAGTGCCTTAGCTCTAAGACACTGTTCACTGGCAGCAAGAAAGTGGGACTTAAAACTTGGGGTTTAGGTGCAGGTTTCAAACTCAGTTCTGCATATTTCCTAAATTTGAAGCTGCTTCTATCTGATATCAAGGCTGAGAGGGAGCAAAGGCTATTTGTAGGGATTATATCTATATCTATTCGTGTGGGGGCCCATGTCAATATTCAGTAGGATGTTTGCCCTTAGTGCTGTGTGAAATTGTGTGAAGTGCCGCTCACTCTGTGACCTTCATGGAGTCTGCCAGTCAGGTTCAGTTTTTTCTATGCAGCTATTTTTTAACCTCACAGTGTGTAATAGCTCCATTATGTGCAGGAAGAGCTGAGAGAGATGTGAATATTGCACTGAAGAAGTGATAAAAGCAAGATGTATTTTCCCAGAAATTTATTTCTATTCAATTTCATTGAATTTGTTAGTCTCAAAAAATTGCAGAGAGAATTAACTTTGTAACAAGTTAACAAAAATATCTATTTTGTGCTTTGGCAATTGGAAAAAGGTAAGTCAAATTTATCTTGAGGAGAAAAAAAAACTGAAAAAAACATTTCACGAGCAGCCCAGCAGCATATATGAGAGAGAGATTTCTTTACAAATGCCTGTTTTCTATCTTCTCATTGCTGATAGTCATTACCTTTTATTATGAAGGGCTCTGTGCAATTTCATTTTGTCCTGCATCTGTATATAGGAAATCCCTGGCTACTGTAAGTATATAGAAAGAAACATGGTATAGTGGTACTGTCACACACACAGCAGGGAGCCAGCAGTTCTGTCTCCTCACTTAGCTTCCGTGTTGCTGCTAAACCTTGCATGAAATACTTACGCCTTTTCCTGGTCAAAGATTAGAACTACTCAATTTTCAATTCGCTCTTTTTCCAGAAATGAAGACTTTCTCTAAAAATGTTGTTAACCCATTATATAGTTTAGTTCCATTTCAAGTTGTAAGACCAATTTTAAATGCCAATCCAAGCACTGTCATATTCGAGTGTGGTTTAGCACTTCTTTCCCTCTCTTTCTCAGCATTGTGAGCCTGGCAGGTTTTTGATTTTTGAGATAATGAGAACACTATTTGCTGTCTCCAAATGCCATGAAGTTCCACCAATATTGGTGCAATATCCTCAAATTACATAACTAGCAAACATCTGTATTAATTTTTTTATTGAATTTGAAATAGCTTCTTTAATTTTCACAGAATCACACAGAATCACAGAATGTTTAGGGTTGGAAGGGACCTCAAAAGATCATCTAGTCCAGCCCCTCTGCCAGAGCAGGATCCTCTACAGTAGATAGCACAAGGACGTGTCCAGGCCGGTTTTGAATGTCTCCAAAGAAGGAGACTCCACAACCTTTTTTTTTTTGCCTTCTAACATGGCCTCTTAGATACCTGTTACCAGCCTGACATAATTTTCAGCCCTGAACGACATGTGAGTTGCTGTGTGGAGGTTATCTGTCTGTTCAACCCTTCAAATCCGGGCACCACAATCCTCACTAGAGCACAGCAAGCCGGAGAAGAGCTTCTTTACCTCCATCTGTCTTTGCCTCTGGGTATCAAAAGTAAAATTTCCCTGTGGCAGAGACAGGACAAAAGCAATAGGTGTGTGACAGCACTAGAATCGTAGAATCACAGAATGGCCTAGGCTGGAAGGGACCTTAGAGATCATCTAATCCAACCTCTCTGTCATGGGCAGGGACGCCTCTCAGCTAGATCAGGCTACTCAAGGCTCTGTCCAACTAGGCTTGAATCCTGACCTGGGGCAGTGACCCAGACCTCAGCCTGCCTCCTCAGTACCCCAGGCACTGCAGCTGTTGGCTTCTTGGTGTGATTCTTAGCTTCTGTTGTGAGATCTTTTACACTTTCTCTAATCAATTAAATAATCCTTAGGTCAGTCAGAGATTTCTCTGCCTTGGAAGTAGCTGGTTTCAAGATGGTTTGGACTCAGAGGGATGTTCCCCCCACACAGGTGAATACATTTAATTCTTGGCTTTTCCAATGTTTGTTGTTTGGGGTTTTTTTGTCCCTCTACCTTTTCACAAATGAGTTTGCTCCATGATGCAGAAAGTGAGCTGGCAGCAGAATCCAAATGTCACATGACAAAAAAAAATATTTCCTGGCCATCTGTGTTCAGGTTACTGCACTGTCAAAGAAAGAAATGAATAACGGGATAAAATGTTAGTAGAGCTGTTAGGACAATTATGAGATTTTTCTTGTGATAAGCATGAAATCTGATTATTATTACCTACAGCTGTCTGAGGGCTAACACTTGTCATAGGAGCTGAGAATCTGGATCAGAATCGACATCCGTGCGGCTCAGCATCCTGCCCCTGGCGTGCCTGCACAGCTGCATCCGAAATCGCACACCAGCAGATGGGGAAAAAACCAACTCTGGCAGTGACCTCTCCAGGACTGGCCTTCTCTGGGCTTTGACCTGCTATGAATGAATATCCTCAGTGCCTGTGTGACTGCTGAATCTCTTCCCTAAACATCAATGCCTGGATACCGACGTGAGTTCTGTTTACTTCCAGGGGCTCTGCACACATTAGTGATTAAGGATGAAATATTTGTTACTCTTACAAGTGCTTCCATAGATCCAAAGTCTCAAAGCCAAGACCAGAACCCCCTTGTGTGACCCGCCACATAAAGAAAGAGTGAAAAGATGCTTTAGCTCCTAACAGTTTATAATCTCTTTGTCAGAGAAGAGCTGGCAGGTAGAAATCAACAGATTGAGGAATGCCATGAAACAGGGAGTTTGGTTGGCAAGACCAAACCAATCGGCAGCAATTTCAGTCTCCCAGGTGCCTTTTCATTGCTGGTTTGTTTGGAGGCACCACTCCTGTACGTGCTAGAAACGGAGAGGCTGCTGGTGCGGGAAAGAGTTGTCTGCGTTACTCACAGAATCAAATGGGGATTTTTGTGGACCAAGCTTTCATTTTATTTGTCATTTTGAACCAAACCGTGTTCTTAAAAAGCATGATATGACCTTTGCTCTCACATTATTAGCGTCCACAGTTCCAGTCTGTTGGTTACAACCACTACCTGAGATATACATTTGTTGAGCCAGCTGCTGTTTGCTTTGGCTCTTGTTTGATCTTTTTCTACTATAGTTACAATGGAGATTTTATTCACTTCCCTTTTCCACAGCACTCAGAGGGAGAGGCAGAGAGAAATAATTTCTCAACTTTTAAAATGGGTGTATGCAAATAGTCACCAAAGTATACATTATCCAGTGTTCTGAAAACAGTCTTTGCTGGCAGGTTTCTTGTTGTCCCCATCAAACTCTGCTCCTCGAACAGTGAATGCTCATCATTCTGCCCAGAAAGAGTTTATTAATTAGATTTCGAGACCTCATGTACTTGTTGTTAGTGGCATAATTTTGTATTCACACCTACTTTCAGCAGCGTCACAAAATCAGGTTTCAGCTACGAGTGTCCATTGTTGCTTCTAACTAAATCACCTCTTGCACAGCACAAACCTCTGAATCCCACTTAGCAATTTCTGCATGGAGTGGGAATTTGTGTTTCAACCACAGCAGACCTTTCAGAATAATATCTGGTAATATACAACCCACACAACCCCACACATGTTGTTCTGTGACTCACCTTTCCTGTCACCTTTCTATGCCTTATCTTGTTTTTAATGTGGAATTATTTAGCATCAGTTTCCAACTGGAGCTAATTCTCATTACATTTTTTTTGCGGGGGAAGAAACCACATAGAATCTGAAATACGTTCTCATATAGGCTGTGAACAAGGTACCTGTGAATAAAGTACCTTTTAACCTTCTTTGAATAAATGGAGGAGAAGGGGTATCTTTCCCACTTGCTGTGAGCCATGCTTTCCAGACTTTTAAAAATTAATTATGTGTCTAATTTTTTTCAACTGCTGATAGGATTGGGGTCTTAGGTGCCTGCATTTTGATTCCACCATTTTGCAACCTCAGAAAATATCTGTCTAGGGTTGAGCTGACAGTGTCACCTATAAATGTTCTGTGGAAAGGTACAAACCACTACACATACACCTTTTATAGCCATGAAGAACTGGGAACACCCAGCACTACAGCTCCTGTGCGTTGAATGGAATGGTTATCATCTTGATTAAGGAAGCAATCTCCATGCTGAATCAGAATTAACTTGAAGAGCTGTGATTTCAGGAGGTGCAGAAAGCCACTCCTTTTTATTAGAGTTCTGTGAATTGTATAGGGAGAAATTGATCTCATCAGGAATATCCTTGTTAGAATGTAATTGCACATTTCCATTTCCTTTGACAGATCTAAAGAGACCTGCAGGATCTCATTTTGCTCCAAGCAGCCCATGGTTTGACTTGAGACATGTTAAGTCAATATACTTGTCAAATGAACAAATAGTTAATAGATAAATAGTTCAATGTGCTGTCAGTGTAGGTTTTCAGAAAAGTATTAAATAGTCGAGAAAAAGAAATTAAAAACAAGCAGTGACAAAGCCTCATTAGTGCTTTGTCTACATTCTGCTAGTTTCTGCCCTGACAATTCTTCATGCACAGTTGTTTCTGTTTCCTTTAGCAGTCACAGAGAATCCTGACCCAGCCCAGTCCAACCTGCTGGCTGAAGGATAGTGATTTAGTTTCTGTTTTCAGGCCATACGTTCAGGCAGGGGTTTCTACTGAAAACACTAAGTCTTTGCTTGTGAATCTGGAGTGAAGATCATAATGAGCTCCTGCAAGCTGCCTTTGTGGTAATGTATCATCTTCCTTCACCTTTCAAACTTTTAGGCATTAAAAAATTGTTATAGAAGAGTCCATGAAGACCTTCCTGCCGAGTTGTGAGGTTCAGACTGGATCCCCTTGCTTTCTAAACTTCCTCATGGGGAGGAGTCTCAGTGAGGCTGGATCCAGTCTTAACCCCTGACTATAAAGAAGGTTCAGACTCTGGGGTTCTGCCACAGAATCTGAACCTTCAGCTTGAGCTGGGACGCTCTGAGAGGGATCCTGGACAAAGAAATCCCTCGACAATTATACCCTTACAATCCTAGTTCACCTCCCCTCACATGATGGTTTGGTCCAACAGTAATATTTGGGTCTGGGGTCTTCTTGTTTCTCGTTGGATCCTTTCTTTCTCCCCAGGTGTGCATTTTTTCCTTTATCTCAAGAAAGCAGTTTCTGTTGCCCTTATTTTTCTCAGTTACCATTGGTTTCCAGGCCTCTCTTCAGCCTAAGCTCATCAGTACTTAGGTAAAAGTCCAGTCTGGGCCTAAGGCTTCAGTAAATTTGGATACTCACGCTAAGCAATGTCACTCATAAGACAAAACAAATGGTAATTCACCGTCGTTTTAAGCAATCCCATAATTAATTCTAATATTCTACAAGTAAAATATTTATAAATGATAATTTATCCAACAATACCTCTGTGTGCTGATGAGATGTAACGACATAATACCCTCCCTTCCCTTCCCCTCCCCTCCCTTCTGACTATCCAGGTACAGACAACGCAGCACTTCACTGGCATTGCTACAGAAACAACTAATTGCTCTGTGGTGGGTCTACCTTGGCTGGACACTGGGTGCCCACCAAGGCTCTCTGGAGCAGGAGGAGAAAATAAGATGAAAAAATAACAACTCATGTGAGACAGGGTAAAGGCAGTTTGATAAAACAAAAGCAAGGACCACATGTGGAAGCAAAGGAAAACAGATTTATTTTCTACTTCCCATCAGCAGGAGATGTCCAGTCACTCCCCAGGAAGCAAGGCTTCAGTACACATGGCAGTTACTCTGGAAGACAAACGTCATAGTAACAAATTCCCTCCCTCTTCCTCCTTTCGCTTAGCTTCTGTTGTTGAGCAGATGTCATACGGTATGCAATATCCCTTTGGTCAGTTTGGGTCAGCTGTCCTGGCTGTGTCTGCTCCCAAAACCTTGCCCACTCCCAGCCTACTGGTGAAAGAAGAACGTTGGACAGACAGCCCTGATGCTGTGGAGCCCTGCTCAGCAGTAGCCGAAACACTGGGATGTTACCAACACCTTTCTGGCTACTGACACAAAGCACAGCAAAAATTAACTCCATCTCAGCCAGATCCAATACATTCTCTTTTAGGGAGGTAGTTACATATTTACTCCATCTTCACCCTCTGGGACTGGCACTTACACAAAGCAGCTCCGCAAAGACAATCGTAACAATGTGGAGTTTGGGGATGCTCTCCTGCTGAGTCGATGTGCCATGGCCTAGGCTTCATTTGTCCAAGCCGTGCTGTGTCTGCAGGCTGGGTTGGGCCGGGCTGTGAGAGCACCTGAGTTGGGTTCAGAGGGAAGGAGATGAGGTCGGGACACAGCAGTAGTGGATAAATTTGTGCTCGGTTGTCACTGTATTGCTAGGAGACAAAATGGCTTATTTCTCTGGCAAACCCTGAAGTGAATGCTCATAGTCCAGATGTTTATATCCTATTTAGAATATTAGTGATTTGGAAGGAAATAAAAGGAGGAAGGACGAGGAGGGAAAGAAGGGGAAAGAAAAAGGCAGATTTGTGTTTGGACCTGATCTTTGAGTATGAACTGTCTGGATCCTGCCAGAGCCCTGACATATCTGAAGATACAATGCTGGATAAATTGAAGAAAACTCATTCACTACTTGTGTTTAAGTTTCATGAGTGTTTTATTGCCATTGGTATGTTTTATGGGGTCAAAATATTAATAAAATCTCAGCATGTAACCTTCAGAAAATTGCTCACATGAAAAGCCTTGTGATACTTCAGCTCTTTAAAAAGAGATGTCATATGTAAAAATAGCTCCAAATAAAAGCACATGTGCTTGATTTACCACTGCATTACTTTTTAATTTTTCATGAAGAAGTTTCCAATATAATAATTGTAATTACACTTACATGAGACTACATGGGAACAAGATGGGAACAGGTGAGGTTCTTCAGGAAGGTTGTACGAGAAGGTCATTTTCAACATTGTGCATCCCCGCTAACTTCCATTGGATCACAGCAGAGCTGACTTTGAGGAAGCTGCAGGTTATCTGTAGAGCCAGCACCCCACTGGAGACCTCATCTGCAAAGGGCTGAATCACCCAACTCCCACCATCAATACTCCAGCGAGTAGAGATGGGTAGAACTGCTTTTAGAACAGATGCTCCCTCTACACCAATTAGCTTTCCTACCGAAGAGAAATTTCATTCGTGGCGTGCAGCTATTTCAAGGCCGGTGTTCGGCTTTGTGCTTTACTCCCAGAGGAGAAACCGACTCGGGCTTTATTTCACCAAGTGGGGGAAGCTTGCACAGCCGCGAGTGCCGGAACGACACATGGAAAGGCCAGAGATAACGACTCAGCTCTGCATGCTTTCAAACTTCACTTGCATCGATTTTTGTGGACGTCCAAAAGGAAAGTTAAAAAGAAAGGAGGAACTGAAGAGGGAGTTCCCCTCTAACCTTTTCTCTCTTGCCTATCAAAGCTTTCACCTGCGTCTCTATTAGCGACGCGCTCTGCATCCTTTGAGTTTCCCCGCTTGACGATGCTCTTCTGAACTCCTATAGGCACTTTCAACAAGTGCCTTCAAGATATGTGATCAGTAAAATTAAAAAGGAACTGGTTAGTTCTGTGAAAGCTTTGCCAGATTTTTAGCATCCTGCAAATTATAATTGCACACCATCACCATGAATATTCATCTATTAAAAAAAAAAAAAGCGATGTGAATGATTTATTAGATTCCAGGCAGATTTGGAAGCATTTCTGCAGCCAGCACAAATTAAAAGAGTGAGTTTGTCTTCATGAGGCAACAGTCATTTACAGACTGAAATAACCTCGGCATTTTCTGTATGTTCCCCGAGGCTTTTATAGCAAGGCCTTCCATGTATCGGGAAACCCAAAGGTATATTTCACAGGAATTAAAGATGACATTCTTCAAAATTTCCTTATGATTACATCTGATCAGCTTGTTTGTCTTGGCAAGGGTACAGGCTTTTTCTGTCCAGGTGCCTCGGTTCTCTGATACGCACACCTCATCTAATTTTTCCTGTACAAACTAGCTGAAAAGTGGGAAATACTGAGGATGCAATGTACATATTACATGGGAAAGACAGAAATAACTGGAATAAATCTAGTCTGGTCTCATCTGCGATATTTTGATATCTGAGTATTAAATACTGTAGCAGCTGGATGGATCAGAGAAAGGGTTTTTTTTGCTTTTGCAAGCTTATGGGAGTCCAATAACAACTATGACTAAAAATGCTTGTATTTGGGGTGGAAAATGGTACTGGAGATGAGATTTGAGGGTAGGAGCTGGACATCTTGTTGTAAACTAAAGAAGTGGCTCTTTCATCATGCACGTCATGCAGAGGCAGAAGGGCAGGATTGTTAGTATCTTCAGAGATTTAAAATGTACTTGTATCCACATGCTTTTAAAATAACATAGTCTGAATAATCTAAAAGTCATCTGATTTCAATTATACTTAATATAGGTTAGCAAATCCTAGAGAAAACCATATGGTATTTGCTTTTCACTGTAACTCATCTAGAAAATGAATTTCATTTAGCTTTTCCTTAACTGGGTAAAGGGAATAAATTGCATTAAGCGCTCTTCTCCTTTAAAAGGCTTATTTGTCCCAGAGTTGGGTAGGGCACAAATGTTTGATTTTAACCCCTAATTTTCCAGACAGCTACAGAAAAAGGTATGAAATCTGAATATGAATGTTTCAGGAACCTGAGATTTTAGTAATTTAGAATACGTTTTCTGAAGTCTTTTGGAATTTCAGATAATAAAGACTGATACAGCCAGAATTTACCTCATTTACTGAAGAAAAAAAAAATGTTTGCAATGATAATAGAAATTCATTGTTTTTACTGAAAGAGATGGGGATGCTGCCAACTTCTACGTTACCCTACAGTTTTGGATATGTTTTTATGTATATAAGGAAACACATGAACACATACAAAAATTGCTTTAGAAAATATATTTATAAGGGCATATATCTTGCCAGTAGATTTGAGATAAACAAGGTTACAAGGAACGTGTGCCATGACTTGCTCTGGAATACTTTTTTGGTATTTTGTGATTTTGCTAGCTTTTTGGTCCATTGCTCTCTTACTCTGGGGGTACAAGTAATGGATTTTGTTGCTGCTCTCTCTCTCATTTCCTTATAAATCCTAAGAAACAGCAAACTTTTGTGTCATAATGCCGACGCTAAGTCAAATCCATCCATATTACCAGGAAAAAGCTAGAGAAACCAACTGCCCCAAATGCCTCTCCAGGTTCCCCCACACTCTCAGAGTTTCTGATGTTCCCTCCTGGATCCCACATCATCCCTCACCAGCTAAGAACAGCCGCTGACCACTCTCATCTACTCAGCCCAGCTCATGTTTCACAAGCTTTGGAAAGCTTGCTGTGGCCTCTGTGACCACCAGAGATGACCATGAAGAGCTGACCATGGAATATTTAAAGAAAAGAAAATCTGTGTTTTTCCTGTGAAAAGGCTGTTGCTCCTCACCAAAGAAGTCAACGAAATCTGCTTGTTTCAAACCCTCTCCTATACTCTACTCTAGTGAGAGCCCACCTGCAGTTCTGTGTTAGCTCTGGGACCCCTAGTGAAAGAAGGACATGGACCTGTTGGAGTGGGTCCAACGGAAGCCCACGAAGATGATCAGGGGGCTGGAGGACCTCCCCTGTGAGGACAGGCTGAGAGAGTTAGGGTTGTTCAGCCTGCAGAAGAAAAGGTTCTGGGGAGACTTTGTAGAGCCCTTCCAGTACTTAATTAAAGGGGGCTGCAGGAAAGAAGCGGGGGGCACCCTGTATCAAGAAGAGATACAATGAGGGATAATGGTTGTAAACTGAAAGAGGTTAGATTTAGACTAGTTATTAGGAATAAATTATTTACTATGAGGGCAGTAAGGCACTGTAACACATTGCCCAGACCCATTGTAGATGCGACATCATTGGAGTTGCTCAAGGTCATGCTGAATGGGGCTTTGAGAAACCCGGTTTAGTGGCAGAGAGGTTGGAACTAGATTATCTTTAGGGTCCCTTCTGACCCAAATCATTCTATAATTCTGTATGCCTGACCACAATGTATAGAGGCTTTCCATCTTGAAGGTCTGTAGAAGCTTGGACACCTCTAATAAGAGTACAATCCTTTTACTGAAGGGCAAGATTTGGTCACAACACCAGCCCAAGCATGTGCTGTTCAGACTCAAGAAGGAGGGCTTCACTCAAAACATGGTCCTGCTGAGTCCTTGCCTAAAGACAATATCTTCTTAAGGTGGTTCCTCTTCCCTGCCTTTGCCACAAACCAGTTTCAACCCTGCCAGCCTGACCTTGCCTTGCCCCTTAGCTGCAGCTCTCTCCACTCATAGGTCTCTGAAGCTGCCTCACTCCTAATTCAGCTCTTTCCTGGTGGCCTGCCTCACCTCCCTGGCTCTATTCGAGTCCTGTTTCAGCTTTCTGACTTAATCCTGAGCATGTCTAGTGTGCTGACCCAGCCTAAAGCAGTGCCAAATTTTGTTTTCCATTCCTCTGGCCATGTCCTACTATGAAAACCATTTCCTACCAAGAAATCCCTGCAAGGTCACAGTGGTGCCTCTGCAGTCTGGTATAGCCCTTTATTTTGAAAAGCATGAAACTGTATCTGAGGTTCCTAATCTTCTTTTTTTGGGGTTGGAGAGGCATCTTTCTGCCATGTTATCTTTCTACTCAATCTTCATTTTGTTGGATATTCATTCTGCAGCCCTATTATGTTGGGATATTAAAACCCATTTGCAGTCTATAGGAAGAGACTCTTAAATGCTCCTTAAGTAGATGATTCCGAGTAAGAGCCATTTCATTCGATCGGACCCAAATCTGGTGTTTTTAGTCGTGTACACTCTGATTACACATCAGGGTTTTCTTTGTTTGTGAAAAACTCATCAAATTTGTGTGGAAGTCTTTTTTTATTGTTCTCAGAGAATGAAATACTGTTTTTTCTTTCTTAGTCACCATGGGAAGATGCTGAGAGGCAATTATGGAGCTGACAACTTTTTGCAATGCTGATCTGGAATACTAATTCAAAACTCTTAAAGTCACATTAAACATCTGATCAAAGTGTTTTGGGTTCCATTATCGTGAATTTCTTAAATAGAAGCAGATGGTATTTTACTGTGTGAAAGCACTGAGATTTCTTCCCTTTCAGTTTTATCTAGGGGGAATACTATTCATATGAAATCTTATGTAATTCCTAATAAAACTCAAAACCCTAAACTCAAAGAAGTAAAAAATTGACTGGATTCACAGAACTCTTCTTAATGGCGTAAGCTGCCTATCTCTGTATTATTCTTCATTGCACCTTCCAAAACAGAACTTTGAAGCCTCTGATTCCCCGTGATTAAAACACAAGCATGTAAACAGCATGATTTATATCTTTTGGTTCATCAATATTTCCCTGACAATAAAATTTGAGCAGGAAATCATAATGTCCTCAAGCATCACTATAGACTGGGCTTAGCAAGGTAGCAAATCCAATTAGCAGGGTCATACCGAATTCCTTTCTCTTTTAAGTTTAATAATAACCTGAAATTAGGTATAAACTGAATTCTCCCATGGAAATGATGGTGGGTGTCCACCCAAATTTAAAGCTCTGCTCTTGTAATCAGCTGCCTGGGAAGGGGCCCAAGATCAAAGTTTCTTTATTTTTCTCCTGAAAAACACCATCTCATATCCAAAACACATAAGTGGGACACTACTCCTCCTCATCGGCTTTGCTTCTGCTTTATTTATTCTTTGCCCCAGAATTACAGTTCAGTAACTTTGAAAGTCTGTGTGTTTGTCTCTATTTTATGAAGAAACAGGGTTATTATGCTCCAGGGTTACAATGAAGACTAAGAGAGCGATTTATGCTATTTTCTGTCCAAAGCTGCTCTCTGAGGCAATCCAGGGCAGTTCTGCGTTACAGCAGATCTAAGAAGTGATTCTCCTAATGACGTGATTAAATGTAGAATTTCTTTGGGTGACAAAAGTTGATTCTCACGGGATGATTTTATGAATTAAGCAGGCAGGACTGGTTCTGTAAGCCAGGATTTGTCCTATCTGATCTAAATCAAAATGAAAACTGAATATATATATATATATTTTTTTTTTCTTTGCCCTATGGAATAATAAGGACTTCAGGAGTGTCAGACTATTACTGAGAGTGATGTAAAGTGAATCTTGTCTCTCGGGGCTCTCAATTTCTATGAATTTTGCATAGAGGTTAAGAAAGATAATGATCTTCATAAAAGCAGCTCCCAGGATCACTGCACGAGGCTGGGAGTTTTAGTGCCTGGAATGTGGATGAGGTATCCACTGCCCTGGAGATTGCTTCCAGACCTAAGATTTCTAAGATCAGCAAGGGCTCTGCTTTTGGTTATCCTGCATAATGGTATCATGTCAACAAGGCATGGTAGTTTAATATAAATTGTACATGATAACTTTGTATTTCTGCTCAAAAAAATTGCCCCTTTTTTCCCAGGCAAAAATCAAAGCACTGTAAAAACTTGTAAAGCGTTTAGAATTAATTTTTGGAAAGCTGCAGGCTTTTGAAGTTTTGAAGAATGAGGAGTACCACCCAGATCTGGACCCAGAGCAGTTTAGCTTCTCCAGTATTATCTTGCTGTTACTTGTGAACCCTGACTTGGAGAGACAACCTCGTGTTTGGATGCAATCTTGGTGAAAACAACTGTCTTGATATGGGCTCAATCATTTAAGTACCTCGTAGGAGCTTCGCAAGGTCACGTTTAATCCTCACTGAGACAAATGGAAATATTCTTAGCAATGTCAGTGACTTTTAATTATCCTCAGAAACTAGCACTAGTTTGGGATGCCCCTGAGCAAGTGCATATCTACAGCAGACACACATGCATTTCAACAAGCTGCCTAGACCAGTGGAAAGAAATAGGTGTCTATTGGACGTCATTCATCCAGTTTTCGTGCAGATGTCTGAAATAAGCCATGTGAATCCAAATATGCAGCAGATGGCTCTGAAATCTTTGATATTCTGGCTGCTCCACCTTAAAAATCAGAGAGAGCTTTAGTTTATTTTTAGCAGATCAGTGTAACAGGACAAAATCCGATAACTCGATACAGAGCAATCATCCCACAATCTTTCTCAATAGAAACTGTGGTTGGTAGAAAACACTCTAAATTCTTAGCTCACTTACTAAATATGTGTTGTAAACTCAATGCTATAATTGCACGGAGACCCCCCCGATCTCTCCCTTCACAGCCTTGTTGAATATTATGGTGGTTAACACTTTCTGGGGAGAGTCCCCTCTCCATAAACTCTGTTGCCATCTTTGCAGCAGCTCCGCAGTTGCCAGCTTTGAGGACTCCTGACACTGCTTTGGGATGTCTGGCATGGCAAGCTGCCTTTGTTTTCATATTGCTCTTCCTTGGGTGAACACTCTGCCAAGAATTTTTTGAGTCTCAGAAAAGAGTAGGGAAGCTTTCAGGTAAGAGTAAAATGAGCATCACTTAATAAGATGTAAAATGAGAAATCAGTTATTGCTTTGAGAGTCATGTATCAAAAGATAAGCTACCTTACAGTTTCCTCTGCACTGGCAATGGCATCTCTGAAAACTTGGTGGTGAATGTATTACAGATGTAGAAGGTCCTGGTCAACTGGGCTGATTCAGGCTTACAAGTCCACTAACACAGAACTCCAAGTGTGTTGGGTGGCAAAAAGTGGAATCAGACTTCACATTGGCCGTGCTATGTTTAAATCTCCAGAGTTTGGGGGATTTTTGCCCTCATTGCGCTTCAACAGCCTCCAGATGACTTGGTTTTGGTTGATAGTTTTTTAGTGAAATCTCGTTCACTTGTGTTTGATGGGGACATGTGAAGGGGTACCCATGGGAAGCTGGATCTTCATGTAGGTGCCCATGTAGAGATGACAACTACAGCTGGAGCAGGGTGAAGCACACAATTCATCTCACACAAGTGCCGACAAAATGTCTGTATTTTGCCTCACTATGAGGGACACGAGCATGTGGTTCATTCTCCTTATTTTCTTCCAAATGGAGGTTGAATGTTTTCCTGTGATTTCCTGGGGAGAGGAAAAGGAAAGTACTTGGCAGCATAAACCAGCCGCATCGACTAGACAGGGAAGTGTTGTATTTGGAAAGAAATCATAGTTTACTCATTTGCTATTTCTGGCATAAGGCTTCTTCACGATTTGGCTTCACGAGTTTTTTTTTTCTGTGTTTGTATTGTGCTCAGCAGACTAAAGACATATTGTCATCGGCCTCAGGCATTGATGGATTACCTATACATCAGCAGCCTGCACTTTCAGCCAGCCAGCTCATTGCCCGTGCCCCTGCCTGCGGAGGTGACGGAGGTGACGTCTGTCTCTGTTCAGCTCGTGACACAGCAGGGAGAGGGCTGAGTCACCTCTGTCATCTCTGCTGCTAAAAGCATCTTTGCCTGCCGGGTTGTCTGGGGCATGTGAGGGTCAGCTGGGTTACCTCTGTTTGGCCACCTCGGTCACGAGAAATATATGTAGGTATATGCTATATATTAGGTATAAATACGTTAATTAAATATAAATATAGAAAAAAAAAATATATATTTAATTAACACTGAAGTTTAGCAGAAATATGCAGGGAAATAGGAATACTCAGTCTGCAGGGTTTGTCTCTGCACGTAGGAAAGTAAAAGAGAAGTGAGTTGTCCTGCTATGGCAAAAACACCTAGTTATTACGATAGGTGAGCTGAATACAACCTCTCATCAGCTTTTGAAAGGGCCTATAGTATTTTCATTTCCTTGATAAATATCAAGGGTTGCTTTGAGTCTTAAAACAGAGATGGCTTTGACAAAGCTTTTAACTTCAGGATGACATTTTACTTTACCTCCATGGTAAAGCATGTTTTTAGAGATTAGTTCAAACACACCATTCACATGGCAAGGTTAATTTAAAATTTACTGAGTCTGATCTCTTGCAAGTCTGTGGGCTTCTAATGACGTTAATGTTTGCATTTTTTAAAGCCAGAGGTACTAAAGTTTCACCTTGCTCTCACCTTCACTATTTCTTGGTAATGTCTTGGGATGAGTTAATACAGAGTCTCACAAGGGGCTTTAAAAAAATCTTCCCACTCCTCAGCAGGTAATGAAATGCAGGTAAAAGAGAGGCATGGTTCAGTGATCTTTTCAGTCTGGGGTGGTGATGTGTTAGCTTTTTTGGACTCATCCTGAGATGCCTGGTCCTCCTCTGAAGCCCTGTGAAGCTCATGCCAGGACCAGGCTCCTTGTCAGTCGTCCTGTGTCTCTCTATGGGCAGGTCCAGATTGCAGTGAGCATCCATGTACCAAGAACAAGCAGACAAGTGCTCCAGGATGAGCATCTGTTTTCCTACAGAAGCTTGGACCAAGGAGGCGTGCACTCCAACTTCACTTGCTAGGTACTGCAATTTTTGGCCATAATCATCTGGCACATAAACCCCTCCTGTTCCGCTGTAAGTCCTCATCCAAGCATCTGTCTCAAAGGCTGAGTAAATACTAATTTGCAGAGAAACAGATTGAAACAAAGTATAAAGTGGCTTCGCTGACGGAGCAGAACCCACAGTTCAGTCTTGGGAGGAAGATCCATAAAAGCATCATTCATCTCTCAAGTCTATTGAAATGCCACCTCGATCCTGTAACTGGAGCCTAAATAAGGTGGAAGATTTGGGTTGATGTTCTACGAAAGAATAAATTTCACCTGAGATGAGTCAGTGGCAGTGATGTGAGTGGAAAACATGTCCCTGAAGGGTTTATTTTACCCACCAGACATAGCTCTCTTGCAGGGACTTGTCCTCGCTGTGCTGCTCTACATCTTCATAACCAGTGGGGCTGGCGCATGAGTCCTTTATTCAGAACATGGGGTTTAAAATGAACCAGACTTTTAATTCAAAATATTTTCTTTCAAGTGATTTTAGGAGGCATTGAGAAAGATGTTGGGGAAAACGCCTCTTTGGGTAAGGTAATAAGTTAAGCAGCATTTTACAGAGAGGGAAAAATCAGACACCAAGAAAAGTGGTAAGAAGGAAAGCAAATCCACAAGGGAACAATTAATAAAGCATAAAAATTACATTTACAAGTTTTCTACTTAGCTTAGTGCCACTTGAGCACTAGTATGTTAACGAGGTAGGCTATTTATAGTGCAAAAGATCACTTCGCCCTTTAAACTGCAAATTTACATTTGCATATTTTTAAGGCTGTGGTTTGTTACCAAATGTAAAGATGCTCACAGAGCAACTGGTATTTTGTGGAGCAAATCGAACTGAGACTTTGTGTCAAAACAAGATCACCCTGTGGGCGCTGAAGAAGTAAACATGTACAGCCCAAGGTATATTCCCCGTTTAAGTACTGCCGTATTCCCTGTGAGCGAAACAGCTTATACTCCTAAAGACCCTGTAATACTCCTTAATCTATAGGACTTAGAGCATCTGTTTTAGACACAATTTACCCTGAAACCATGTGTGGAGCAACCAAAGTTGACGGTGAGGCATCTCCTGAAGGTGGGGACAGGGCTGCTGTGGTATGTACACATCTGCTTTCCCCTCCTGTGGAAAACCACACAAAGCCCAGCCATCCTCCAGATCTGGGCATCCCTTCCCCGGACAAGTGGTCCTTCCTCTTGGAAAGGGGTGAAGGCCTCCAAGCTGGGGGGCTACTCCTCTGGTGGGTTTGGCCTCAAACCTCCCTCTTTTCCTGAAGATCAGTAGAGAGCTGGGTTTAATGAATGAAAAGGGGTGGGAGTTTCAGGAGAGGAGGAGTGGAAACTCAGCAAGACAGGAAAAGAGTTTATGCAATCTTTATTTCTGTGCATTTAGGCATCTGCCTGTGGCACCTGAACAGCTGCAGAAACTGTTTTCAGAAATTAAACACAACCGAGCTCAGTGTACTGGGTAAATGCTCTGTGACTCATACAGAGCTGAACTACAGAAAACCTGAACAGCAACTGTCGTGGTGTTAGGATGAAATAGCTTCTCAAATAGATGATGCATGCGACAGTTAGATGTGCTCATCTAATTACAATAACTGACAGAGAAAAGAAGAGGTTGTTATGAAGGTTTTCCATTAGTGCACAGGTTTGATGGTATTTATTGCTTTCGGGTATGGTGATGATGGAGGTGAGACCCTCCCAGATGCTAAGAGAGCTGCTAACAGCACTCTGCATTTTAAGGCCTCCCTGTTACAGCTGCAAAATCATCTAATGACACATGCTCTGCTTTAACTTATGTAGATTTTTACCCACAGGAATACACTTTTGCAGCATTAGGAGTCACGTTCAATGTGCTTGGTTATAGCCTCCTTACAGGTGAAGCCTCACAGGTGTAGATGGGACTTTACATTGACTTGTACGCCAGTCTGTCAGGGTAGCTCCAGCTGCCTGGTCACAGCATCACCTTGGAGTCACCTTGAAAAGCCCTGTTTCAGCAGTGTTCTTGCATGGGGCCCGCACAATTTCACACCCACATATGTGAGATTGGAGTCAGTCTTCTCACATGATAAATTACACAGAATCATAGATCATAGAATCACAGAATGTGTTGGGCTGGAAGGGACCTTTAAAGGTCACCTAGTCCAACGCCCTGCAGTGAGCAGGGACAGCTTGCACTAGATCAGGTTGCTCACAGCCCCATCAAGCCTTGAACACCTCCAGGGATGGAGCCTCCACCACCTCTCTGGGCAACCTGTGCCAGTGTTTTGCCACCCTTGTAGTAAAGAACTCCTTCCTAACATCTAACCTAAATCTACCCTGCTCCAGTTTAAAACCACTGCCCCTCGTCCTGTTGCTACATTCCCCTGTAAGGAGTCCCTCCCCAGCTTTCCTGCAGCCCCTTCAGGCACTGGAAGGTGCTATGAGGTCTCCCTGGAGCCTTCTCCTCTCCAGGCTGAACAACCCCAACTCCCTCAGCCTGTCCTTGTAGGAGAGATGCTTCAGCTTTCTGATCATTTTTGTGGCCTTCTCTGGACCCCCTCCAACAGGTCCACATCCTTCTTGGGTTGAGGGCTCCACAGCTGGACACAGCACTCAGGTGAGGTCTCACTAGAGCAGAGCAGAGGGGCAGAATCACCTCTCTCCATCTGCTGGCCACCCTGCTTTTGATGCAACCCAGAACGTGACTGGCCGCCTGGGCTGTGAGCGCGCAGTGGTGGCTCATGTCCAGCTTTTTCTCCACCAAGTCCTTCCCCATGGAGCTGCTCTCTGTCACATCATTCCCCAGCCTGCATTGATAATGAGGGTTGCCTTGACCCAGGAGCAGGACCTTGCACTTGGCCTTGTTGAACCTCATGAGGTTCACATGGGCCCACTTCTCCGGCTTGTCCAGGTCCTTCTGGATGTCATCCCGTTCTTCTGGCAAATCGACTGTATCTATGGCTTCCACTAAAATGACTTTATTACAATCCCTGACATTTAGTTGGGTGCTTTGTATTTGGAAAAACAGGGGTTTTAAAGTTTACAAAAGCTCTCCCAGGAGCAGAAGAACAATACTATTGTTAGTACTGAGTTACAGCCGTTTGCTGCTGTTGTGTGTGTCAACGCTATTGGCAGTGTCGGCTCAAGTAATTTTGCTGCCAAGCTTAGCAACAATATGATAATAAAATATGCCATATCTACAAAAGTTTCTGTTTACCAAGTAGGTGGGACTTTCAAAGTAATTTAATGTTGGCTCAGCATGGCTCCTACTGATTTTCCTGGGACAGCCTGACACTGCTTTCTCTCAAGCTTCTGAAGAGTGAGGAGATATTGTCATTGGCTCAAATGGAAACAGAGGAATCTTTGACAAGACCCTGGGAAATGCAGCTTTTTGATTGTGATCAGGCTGGTCAATAGAGAATATGAGCCCTTTCTCCTTCCAGGGGATACTATCATAAAGTCATAGAATGGGTTTGGGCTGGAAGGGACCTTTGAAGGTCATCTAGTCCACCTGTGTGAAAACCTTGTGACATTTTGATTTGCATTTTTCTGGAGGAGCAAGATGCTCCCAGTGGGGTGGATGGGAGAGGGAGTTCTCTCCACCACACCATGGGGTAGTGGCTCCTGACAGTTTGGTGATAGCGTGAGGGACAAATGGTGGGTAATATCAGGGCCCTTTGAGCAGGGATAGAGTGCTGCTTGGAGGTCGCTCTGCCTTCTGCTCTTTCTCAGAGACAAGGATGTGCATCTACGAAGACCTTGCTAACCTGCAGTGAAGATAATCATCCTCAATATGCCCGGCATGACTGTAGAAATGAATACAGGATTAGCCCGAATAACCTTTCTTTATCATAGAAAGCTATTTATTTGATGTTATTCCCCCTAACTTAGTTCACACACCAAATCAACACAGCCCGAGCCCGTAGATTTTACTTTTCTTAACATTTTGCACTTAGTGCTCCATAAATCGAGCTATGTTACTTTTCAGATTGCTCACCCAACCTCCCACCCCCCAGACAGCATGTTCTGTTTGGACATAACAATGTCACGATGGGTCCCTGTGAGTCAGCTAACGAGGCTTGGTTTTGCACACAAAGTCAAGAGAATCATCATTACTCAACACACTCTTGCTACCCGATAGCAGATAGATAGGTCTGCTGGGAGAAGGTGTCTGTGGATGAACGGCTGCGAAACTCTAATAGCATCAGTAAAAGGCTTTGGCAGCTGGTCCTGCTGTCTGTCATCAGTTATCTTGGAAATATCTACCACCGCTGTCCCTTCTTGCTCAAAACAAACATTCTGATTTTAATGCAGTGATCATCACTCTTTATATCCAGTGGGGGTGGGGTGTGTGGGGGAATCAGCTGTTCTATATATTTTAAAACTGAAAATGAGTATTTTCCCTTCCGAAGAAGGAGCTGTCATACCACATGGCTATCTCAAAAGCAGAGAAATCCTTCTTTTATGGCTGAATTTCTAATGAGTCAGATTCAAGTAAGGCAGCTTACCTCTCCAGCCTCTCTTCTCCAGGTCGGTAGATTAAAGTAGTGCCGAAGTGGTTTGTGTCTTTTGTGTCCAATCTTTGCACGGCTAATACTAAATTGTGTGTTCTTAAGGAGCTCTTCTAGTGTCAGGCTGTGAGGAAGATTTGCAGGAAAATTCAATTAGAGTCACAATGAGAGAAAGGACGAACAAAGAGATCACAACTGGAAGGTTTCCATAGATTTAAAGGGGAACCAAAAGATGAAGTTTGCTAGAAAAGCAAAATACAGGCACTCTAAAGGTCTCCAGGGAGAAGAGGTGAAAATATAGCATTCAGGGAGAAGGATATTAAGAAAGGAGGGAAAGGGATAAATGCTGAGTGTTACATATGGGAGTGAAAGTTATGAAAAGGCAGTACAAGCTGAGCCTGGCTTTTCTCTAGCCAGAAAGTCTTTTTTTTCCCCATGGTTTTGCAGGTGTGGGTTTACATAAGGAGGCCACGGCTACGTCCGGAAGCCTGCACAATCACATCAAGTAGCCCTGGAGCCACTGTCCCAGGTCCATTTCACCATGCTGTGCTCTGGTTTGGGTGCAAATGGGGCTGTAGAGTGTAGTGTCTAGGCCAATCAGACATGTACCACTCAGAGTATGTGAGTATGTATGTATGAGTATGTGAGTCACCATGCTGTGCTCTGGTTTGGGTGCAAATGGGGCTGTAGAGTGTAGTGTCTAGGCCAATCAGACATGTACCACTTAATACTCACCTAAAGCTGGAGGACATGAACATTGTCTAAAGAGGATGCTACACAGCAGAAAGTTATCTAGGGTGGGCTTCATTCCACTGCGTGTAGGTGTCCTTATCTGAGCTACCTATGCAGTTAATTGAGGGAAAAGATGTTCAGCTTCTCCTAAAATAGGTAATTAAACTAAAATATGTGAGTGCTACCATCACTTTCAGCTCTG
>NW_009696258.1:23412-45456 GCF_000703405.1 Apaloderma vittatum | reverse complement strand
AGCAGAACCGAATATTTGAGGGGGCTAAAGCCTCTCTGAGGGTGATGGTGGGAGAAAGTTGCTCTTTACAGCACTTTGTCCCAGGAGGAAATATTGGCTTGCGAGGGACGAGTTATATTCTGCTTTAAATTCTTTTTAACTTAGATTTTTTTTTTAAAAGAAAGCAGTGTTTTCCACAAAAACAAGCACGGTAATTGCGAGTTCATACGTACCCGTCTAATTCTTTCTAATTCAGCTTTTTGACCTGGGAGACTTCAAAAATCTAATCCTGTACTCCAGTAGAGACAAAAATGGACTTGAACTGCTGGCAGATCTTCTGTGGCTGTGGGGTGTTGCTGTAAAAAAGGTAACATTAGGTATGTTGGAATTTTGAGATCTGAGCTCTGCAGTAACCTGCCTGCACATGGCTTTTGCGTGCAGCTGCCTTGCTGTGACTACAAAATCATGTGGCTATTTTTGAAGCATTTATAGTCAATAAAAGATAAAGATAGGGAAAAAAAATAAAATTAGCTGTAAACTATACCAGGATGATTTTGCTTGTAGTTATTACTTCAGATTTGCTCCTTCCCAGATTTAGAGTCTGAGACTGTGCCTGGCAGCCTGTTCCTGGTATGAGGAGGGTTAACCGGTAGGAGAGTTGGGAAATGCAGAGCAAGATGCAGAATCATCACTGAGGAGTTTAGGCAAAACTTTTTCTTCCAAGAAATTCCTTTTTCCTATCTTCCAGTATATCCCATTGCCCCATTCAGGCCTCAGTCTGTCTCAACACAGGGTCCAGGTGTTGTGCCCTGCTGTAGCACCACATCATTTTGGGCCTCAGTCTGTCTCAACACAGGGTCCAGGTATTGTACCCTGCTGTAGCACCACATCATTTTATCTTTAATATTACCCTCCAGTTTCTCTTCTCTCCTGGTTATGGCAGTCCACCAGCACATGCATCATTTGAAATAACTGAGCTGACAACCCAGCAAGGACTTAAGCGAATATTGAAACGCTTCCTGCATTGAGATGCTTTGTCAAGTGCTGAGTTAGCTTTGCAATCGGGCTTGGAACACAAGAGTTTTGTCTACAGGCACGTTCCTGCCTCTAAAAGCCTGTTTGAGCCTCTGCTTACTGATGGTGTGGGTATCACGCCACACTTCCCACCTCTTCTAAACAGAAAAATAACTAGCTGAGCACTTGACATAGTATTTTTGGAAGAAAACAGAAACATTTTACCATAGATGGTCAGCCTGTCTCCAAACATTTTACCAAAAACTATACAAACCCAGCTGCAAAACCAGATATGGCTTCAACCGTCTTCCTCTGCCCTGGGTCTGAACCCAAGCCAGCGAAAGTGCGACGCTTGAACGAATGAATTCATTCCCCTCGCAAGACTGCAGCAACAATTATTTTGTTGTAAGAGGTTGGGAGTGTTAGAAGGATGCTCATTTGTGATTACTCATCTCTCTAACAACAGTGGCACCTTTGGATCATAATAGCACACATCCAAGGCTGTTTGAGACATCCTTCCCCCACCACATCTGTAATTGCAGTATTGAGCTGCAGAGAGGCAGGAGGCAGAGCAGTTGAAGGTATTTAGTGTGGATGCTCTTGGAAACAGTTATCCTACGTTCAGATAAGGATAATACACTTCATTGTGTAGGGTTTGAGGTGTTTTTGTTTGCTTGCTTGCTTTTTTCTTCCTATAGCTGGATGAGATCAATGCCGTCATTTCATTCCGTAGCCTTGAAGCTTGAGAATGTCAGTGAAGTTATTTATTTCCGTAGACAGCACAGTTACACACTGGAAATGAGCAATAAAGTTGTACATGCCTCAAAATTTTAAAGTATGAACAATCAAAGCAGTGCAGAAAGTGAGTGCCTAATAGAAAATTTGAGCTAATTTATGTTCAGAGCAAAATTAAATTTTAAAAATCCACGGCCCCGCATTTTAGCTGGAAGAGCTGCACCAACTTGCTCCCTCACAGCGGTCGGGGATGCTTTTCCCATTTGTACCTCCCATATGTTCGAGATCAGCAAAACACAGATTTTCTTTGCAGGAGACATATGGCCACCTGCACGTTTTAGCTGGTTCTTCGGCATCACGGTTCCACACCGAGAAAACACTTGGAAATCTGCTTGATCCCTGGAAAGTGTTGGAAAACCCTTAGTGGGAACACCAGGAGAAGTGATTCTGCCAGGCTGGGCCAGGAGCTGAAGGGAATAAAATAGGTTAGCTCAGTGGTTTGAGCACAGTGCTGAAAACAATGACAACCCCGAGGTCACAGGTTCGATTCCCGCTCGGTCCCCATGTGTTGCCTGGTCTAGTTGAGAGGTGGTGTCCCTGCCCATGACAGGGAGGTTGGATTAAATGATCTCTAAGGTCCCTTCCAGCCTAGGCCATTCTATAAAAATAGCTTATGTTGAGAAAGTAACGAGGAAGGGCAATTGGAATGACTCATCTATAATCTTAAATTAGACCCACTTCATGTTACTGAGACTTAGCAGAAAGGCTGGCATGGCAGGGATGATAAAATCAATAGTGAAAAACTATTTAAGACAAATCGATTAGGGAAGGAAAAAGTAAGAAGAGTAGTATTTTATAATAAAATTGATACAAGTTCTTTCTTACTTCAGGAGTAAACAATCTTCAGTGCTTATGGATCAGTGATCTCAAAGAGAAAGCCAGAATTGACGTGTGCAACAGGTCCCCAGACCACACCTGAATGTCCCGAATATTCTCTTTATGCCAGAGGCAAGCATGCTGGGAAAAGTGGGGGTATAAAAATAATCAAAAGCCAATGTGCCTTCCATCGTCACGTGAGGCTTCAGAGTGAGAGGTACAGGGTGAGAACATCACTGTGCCTGTACTCCACCAAATTCAGCGAGCTGATAGGGCAAAGTCCAAACTCAAAATATGCTATAACTTCAAATTGAAGCGTGTTTCTTAGCATATAGAATGAAGCGTACCAAGGGAAAGAAAACTTATCTCTTAAATTTACAAATCATCTTCAGCTGGTAATGTTTACCGTGCAAAACGAGAATGAAGTCCAAGAGCTTGATACTTAAAAATTTTCCCAAAGCTACAAAAAAATACAAGCCAGACACTGTAAGGAAGAATTTATACTGAGAAAGATGTGAATGCTCTTTGAGGTCATAAACAACACCGAGGACTTTACTGACTGGCAAGCTGGACTCAAACAATACTTATTTGGGTATCATTGAATGTGTTCCTACGGGTGCGGAGAAGAATGTGGCCAGTTCTATGTGCTGAGGAGCTCGATCCTTTGAGCAAGAAACTCAGAGGACTTGTGGCTCATGGTGTGACCTGAACAAGAGCTTGGAAAAAAGAAAACAAGGAACCAAACCAGCCTGAAGCATGTGAGTAACCTGGTGTTAGTCGTGTTGGGCAGAGCGCAGAATTGGACCGTGGAGAATACGATGTGATTGATCAGATGGCAATCAATCCAGCCACTGCCACCCTCAGCAGATGCAACTTTTTAACAACAGAGACAGTTAACCTGTGGAGTGTCTTTTCAGGGATCGTTTTTTATTTCTTCTCATTCTGAACGTTTTGTACAAGACAGCGCATTTTCTAAGAATAGTCTTGCTCAACAAGTTTTATGCTCTTTGTTGTACATGATGTCAGCGTTGATTGCTTCATTGGTATTGATTTCAAGGCAAAAAAAAAAAACAAAACAAGACCTTTTATTCTTGAGGTAGTCAATATCTTTCCTAAATTTCACTGGGAAATTTTTGTTTATTTTTTATTATTCTCTAAAAAATATTTCAAGACAATGAATTTGTAATGAACTCCCCCCCAAAAATATTAATTATTCACTCTTCCAAACTGTTGTTCTTTTTTTCATTGGATACTATAATGCAAATCTTGTTTATGTTCATTTTTGTGTGTTTTTTTATAAAACAAAACGAAGTGATGTGACTGCACAAAACACTGAATATTGAATCCAACCTTTCCCCAGGAAGCAGAACCTATAGTTCATGTAAACTCAAATTGATTCCCATGATACAGTTTACTCAGAAAACCAGTTATTCCAAACTATTCTAAAAACTGATCGTGTGAATAATTCCCTAAAGCAAAGGCAGTGCAAAAATTACTCCTTGGCAGAAAACTGTTCCAACCTCCATAGTTGTGGGGTTCTTTTTGTCTTCAAGTTGTGTACCAAAGGTTGTGCATCTTTAAGTGCACGTGGTTCAGAGAGTATGTTCTTGAGGGGCAAGAGAAAGACAGATGTTTCTGGGCTTGGATTTTCACTGAATACTGAATGAATTTGGGGACTGGATAAGAGAGGGTAGGATACTGGTCTCCATCTGCACTGTCTGACCCAAATTAGATCAGAAATCAGCAGGCTGTCAAGAATGAATCACGCTGAAGTGCCTAATAATATAACTGAGTCCCTCACAAGGAGAGGTGGGAGGAGTTCTCACATCTGAAGGGGTAAAGAGACACCAAAAAAGAAGGGGAAATCGTCACAGTGAGACAATTCCTGCAGCACTTTGGCTGAAATTGGACCAATTGCAGGACTAGCATTTCTGGCTACATAATTACCCGGATTTTAGATCTCATATGGCTGAATGCCGCTCATTTTTGACTTGGTTTGCATTTGTGTTAGTTTTCTAACAAATGCTCCCAGGCAATTTTAGGGAGCGACAGGGTTGCCTCCAGCAGAGCTCTTCTCTGCGAGCGAGGGACGATGCTGAGGACAGCGGTGGGACCCTGGAACCCAGCTCTGAGCGTGGCCGGCAAGCCCCGGAGGAGGATGCACTCGCTCCTGTGAGCAGATGAAAATGCTGTTACACCACCTCTCTAAGGGCTTTTTTTCTTTTTTTTTGAAAAATTCCTCAGATAGGGTCATATTCATTAAATCCAGACATTTACGCTATTCACAATGCCCAGATCCCCTGCCATTCAAATCCAGTAGGAACAGTCTGTCGTAAAGCTGCCAGGGAGGAATTTCAATTTAACAGCAGCAAACAGGCTGTCTTATTTCAGGCGGCTCTGTTGTCAATAGGTGGCAATAATATCCTTCACTGCAGCTACTTAATATATGTTTACAGTTTTCCTCCACCCCAGCTGGAAATTTTACAACATAGTCTCAAGTTATTTATAACCGCAAAGTTCTGCATTTCCACCATTATAATTTTTCATGTCACTATAGGCCAGCTATGGGGGAGGTATAGCATGACATTACTTTATTAAAACTGACACTTTGCCTTGGATTGAATGAGTTTCCATCTTCTATAAACGTGGCCAAAAAAAATCATTAGCGTTCCCGTTCTGGTTGGCTATCAACTAATCTGCTCCAATACATTTGCATGAAATCAAATTTATAGACTGGGCAGATAAGCATGAAAAATATAATTTAACGACCCTGGTTCACGCTGCTGTTGTTTGGGTATTTAGAGTGCAGAGGAGTTTCCACCTGGTCTCGTTACTGGGAGCACACAGGGGATGCTCTGCCTTACTGGGAGCAGACTGGGGATGCTCTCCCTTACTGGGAGCACACAGGGGATGTTTCTGGGAGCAGACAGGGGATGCTCTCAGCAAGACCTGTCACTGCTTCTTTCTGTGGTGCTGATTTATGTGGCACTGATCCCCAGCATCTAAAAACACGTGTTTTCTTGTGGCTTATCAGAAAGGGTGATGACATTAAGGCATCTTGGAAGTTTGTGGGGTGAAAAAAATGCATTATTTTGTTTGCTGAATCTATTCAAACACACCCAAAATACACTTGAGTGTGTAAAACATTCAGACAAATGAGGATGGACACTGTCAGGTGCTTTTTACAGTGGTTAACTTGCTTTCCTTCAGTCTGTTTTTTTTAATCTCTTACATGATGAGAATTTTATTTTCATGACTGGTTTGTCCTGCTTCAGCTTGACAGCTGTGGATGTACAACATCAGTGGTTACTCATTAAATCCTTTCCCTATGCAGGATTTGAGACACTCTAGCATTTTAAAGTTACATCCAGATCACAGTCACAAAGGTCCTGCTTTTAAAGTCAATACACAACATTTACTAATATTATCATGAAATCCTTCTGATTGTGAGAAAGCAGGATCATGTTCAGACCACATGATTTTTATATATATATACAGAATGAAGTTATCCTGAGATTTGTGAAGGAGGGACCAAGGCCAGGGGAATATTAGAAGAATCATAGCACACTGTCTGTAGTTCTTGTGCTGCTTACTTGATTTTGCTGTGACATTTCCAGAGGAAGATTAAAAAAAAAAAGGTTTGTCCCAGAGTATCCTCATAGTGATTTTTTTTTTTTTTTTTAAATGACAGGGAGGTTGGATTAAATAATTTCTAAGGTCCCTTCCAGCCTAGGCCATTCTATGATTCTATGAACAAAAAGAATCACCTAAATGACATTATCAGATAAATGATAAATCATACCTCTTTCTAGAAATATACAAAAGTAATCAGCTTTTGCCTTGAAGAAAAGAAAACACATCCTATTTGTACAAACTGTAACTGGTTTTTAGTCTTAACCTGAGCTCTTTGGAAGCACAGAGCATAGGCACAGGTTTGTGCCACACAAGAAGTTTCCTGGTGCTATGAAGAAAAGGTACTGGTAATAATACCTTTATTTTAATTTATGCTCTCGTTTCTCACTGAAATACAAAATTTAAAAAATAAGCCCAAACCCACAACTTGCTCATATTCATGGAAATTGATCAGAAGTGTATTTACTCGTAAAAGAAGAAAGAGATATTAAGAAAATAGTTTCCTTTGGCTGTTTCTCTTTTCCTGTTCATGATGATTTAGTTCTTATATCACTGATATGAATGCAGCAGGGCAACATGTCTTAAGTCCTTCTATACTTCATATTATTTCTTTTGTTAAAAAGTCCCGTAAATAAAGGAAAAAATAAGAATGTAATAGAATTCCTTAAGACTTTTAGCAATATCTGAGAAGTTTTATTCCCAATAGATATTTTAAAAAAACCCAAATTGACTGTTTTTATAATGCGGAATTCTTCATCTACATTTGCCACTAAACTCACAGACTGTAAAGCAAATGAAATCAATTCCAAGAGTTACTCAACTACTCCACAACTTACAATCCATCTGCAGACTTTCGGCTCTAATGCTCCACAACCTCCTTATTCTCTCCATCACCTGGCCGCTACTCCCATCGGGCCTCTGCCTGACAATCCAGAAGCTGAAATTCCTTTCAAAACCAAGCAGTTTTTCCAAAGAGGCAGAGATTTATTTAGTGGGGCAGCAGTTACGCCTAAAAAAAATACAGTAAACACTTCATAATTTGTCTAATTTACCCTTAAGATCTATAATAACCACAGTGCATCTTTATTATCATTACTTTTATTAGAAGAAATACAACAGATTCCTGTAAATTTTTTAAGTCCACAACTATAAAACTTAAACTACCCCGTTACTACAACTATAAAACTTGAAGTACCGCGTTACTACACGCTCTTATTTCTATCCCACGTGCGATAGAGTTAGGTCTTTCTCTATCGATACGATCCATGCTACCCTTGCCAGATTGAATTTGTGAAAACGTTTTGGTATTGATCTCTTCTGCTTCCATCGCATCTTCTCGAGCAGATTGCTTTTGGGCTCGTCACCGAGGGAATGCTGACTAGGGAGGCCTGTTTATCCTAATACCGATGGAGAATGACAATGAAGCTCCGGGCAGAAATGCCCTGCCTGGAGAGTTGTGGTTACGAGAGAGACGAAGGTTAAATGCAGGCGACAATATCGGCAAGTCGGTGCAACAAATCTGATGGTGCTCTGGGGATCTTAAGACTTATTGCTTTGGTTTGCCATGGCCCGTTTCCACAGGAGGATGGATCTTTAGGGCTGGATCCAGGGGTGGACGTGACTTTTCTTGCTTTCTGCAAGGTGGGACATGGGGGCTTGGGCAGAGGCAGGAGCCCCTGTCCAAGAGGTGCAAACCCCTGCCCAAGAGGTGCAAACAGCCCCTTAGTTTCAAAGTGTGTGAACTCCAGAATAATTCCCTTGTTTCCATGGTAATGCAGCCGAGCAAAGATTTTGAGGATGTGACTTGTAGATTTTAGTGTATAAACTCTGCCTAAACCCATTTCAGACTTGGGGGCTAAAAATAATATTTTTAAAAGCACCAATAGCCTGAACATCCCAGGAGCTAATCCTTTCGCTTCTTTTTGGAGTTACCACTACAAACTGTGGCCAAGAGTCTCTTATTCCTTGTTCTTCTCTCCTGTTGGAGATGTTTCAGGATCTGATCTTGAACAGCCTGGTCAGACCCAGTAACTCTCTGGGCCTGAGGCAGAAGGATGAGCTTAACAAAATACAGTAACACTGTGCTGCTCTGAGAAACGAAAATTTAAAACACATGGGCATTCTCCTTTTAAACTTAAGGTTTTCCCAAATCTCCCCAACGTTGCCAGGTTAACACAGCTGTGGAAGAACAATTCTGCGGTTCGTATGCTTACGATAAGTGATGGGAATGGAAGGGGGTAATCATGGGGAAAAGTAGCACAGAAAAAAAAAAGATTGATAGAGACAGCAGCAATTAAGAACTGATAAGAGAGATATAACAGAGATGGGTGTATTAGTGCAACAGATTTTTAGATAAAGAGAAATGTTATTTCAGGAAGGGTGTAGACAGCACGATGTGATGAAATGAGAATACAGTAGGAAAATAAAATGTAGTGAATGAATGAACATTAATTACTAATTTTAGAGCAGCAGCACATAAAATACCTACAGCACAGTACATAGCCCAGCAAATATACATAGTTTATCTTCATAGAGAGTGAGTTCTACTACCCACGTTTCTCCCCAAACCAAACAAGCCATTTATCACACACTCACAGCTTCAACTTTAAAGAAATGGTGCAACTTAGTGCAGAATCGGGGTCAATCACTGTTTTTACCTCAGTAAAGAAATGTCTTTGCACTTGCTACATCAAAAGTGTGACGAGAGGAAGTAGTGAAGTTTAGAAAATACTGTTAGATTTCTTAAAAGGACAGGGATAAGAAATGATGCCAGCAGATGGAGGAAAAGCAAAAGTGATACGCTGAGATGGGAAATGTAATAGAGGATGCAAATTGTTGACCTCAGAAGGCAAGAGGCCATTCCTGTTTGGTTTGTAGGAGCTGTAAACCCTGCTGCTGCCATCGGCTCCTGGGAAAATGTTGTCGAACACGGTGCATACCTGGTGTGGGAGATGTCAAGATGTTGCTCATCCAATTCGTCTGGCTTAACAAAACCTCAGCAGCCTCCAGCCTTGCTGGAGCACTCTGATCTCCCCTCACTGACACCCCGTGCCTGGGGACCCCCCCAGTCCCACCAGCACCTCCTGGTGCAGCTCCTGAGCCACCACCACCCTCGGGAAGCTGCCCTGTGCCCGGGCACCTCTCACCTGCACCGAAACATCATACTCCCACAGGTTTAATGTGCTACGACAGAACAGTTTCTGGTAGATTAATTCATGTAATTGTTGAGGAGCAACACAATGCTCGCAGCATAGGAAATTACCTGCTTCCAGCCTCCACGTCGCTTTAGATGGATTGTTGCTTCTACTCATGTAAAGCAAAATTAGTGTGCAAGATGTCACACAGAAATGGATTTGGTCACTTCAGTCCTCACAGAACGTGCTGAGCTCTCAGGTTAAGTAAAAGTTTAACCAGTCTTCAGAGGAGCAACCCTTGAGAAGCTGGACTGTACAGACCAAGATATTCTCCCTCATGCACCCACTAATACGTTAATATCAACAGAAGTGGCAACACAAGTGGAAGAGTAGCAGCCACGTAGAAGTTTTTCCAAAGAGAGACCTGAATATTGCTGAAAGAAATAATCCTATTTTGTTTCCCCCCCCCAAAAAATCATCACTGTCATTTCCATTAATTTATATCTTCCAGTGATGCTTGTAATACAGGAGGTTTATCCTGTGAAATTTTTTGTCTATATTTCACTTGCCAAAACAAACAAACAAAAGTTACTTTTCAAAGCAAAACAGCAGAAACTCCAGAAACTGGCCATGGCACCAGAATACATCCAGATCATGAAACAAAGATTCTTGAGTAAATACCAACAGCCCCCAGTGGACGTCCATAAATGTGTCTGTTTTGGGGCAATGAGTTTTATTCTTAACTCTTACGTCTCTGCCCAAATGTCTTGCAAACTAATCAGAGAAAAACCTTTTAAAAAATCAGCAAAAGCAACTTATACCATAACACCCCTCAGCCCTCTGGTTTCTAAAACACTTGTTAAATTTGAGGGACTCCCTTTTCCACGTGCCCAATTTGAAGCACCTCAGAGCAAACTAGCTTTCAAAACCTGGGTACTCGGTACAGCCAGCTCCAGGGCTTAGCGAAGGGCTGAAAACAAAAGCAGCACAAATTAGAAAAAGCCAATCCATTCGATTTGAAGGAGACCCACGTTGCATGTCTTTCATACCTCCAGGTGCTGAAAATCTTGCCTGCTATGACATGCAGAGACTTAAATACTGTCCAGAAGACTCTGCCAACTGGGAAATTCAAATAAAGCAAAACAAATAAAAGTGAGGTTCAAGCTTTCTTTATCATCATTTATTTTGGAAGAAGCGGGTCTGACTCCGTGTTTGTTCTCTTGACACCTGTTCTCCAGCCGTCCCCAACTTCAACAAGCCTTCGCTGAAACAATACGAAATGCTACCCTTTATTTTCCTCCTTGCTTAAATCGCCATTTCCTTGGCTGAACGTGTCACCAGGGGGATGTGGAAATCCTGGGGACTGTTGGCCAAGCTGGTGCTCAGCCCACGGCGGGCTGTAACGTGAGGTGCCAGCGGGTCCGTGCGCAAACATCACTTTTCTGATGCGAAGTCACCTCGGTCTGAGAACTTAATTAAGGGGAAAATACGTAGTGCTGGCCGTGACAAAGAAAACAATTGGCTTTTACAGCTTTGGGGCTGCAAGTGCTAGATGTTTGTTGCTTCTCACGTCAAAATCTACACAAAAGACAAATCTGGCTGCAGGTCGCTGCTCTTCCCACCCTGGCATTCAACATAACGGGTGGAAAACCGGGGTTAGTGGCACCGGTGAAAGCAGCACATTGCCAAGGATGTCAGGCTCCCAAACAGTTATGTGCTGATGGTTTGAGTACTTAGCAGCGTGTAGGCCAGCTGGCAGAGTCTCGTTTCATGTTTTTAGCTTGCTGCTGTCCTGCTTTACCCCAGAGCCAGGGGTGACTTGCAGCACGCGGGCAGCAGAGCCTCGCACGGCGCCGGGGGTACCCAAGAGCAGGTGCACGCTCCTCACAATCAACCCAAGGGTTTGTAGTTGGTCATAACGAAGCAAACGCAGGGGCTGCACCCCTGGGCAGCTGAAAATGGTTAGAAGAGGGAAGACACTCAGCTGGAAGTGGCTGGTGGGGTTTATGAAAGCAGGAAGAGCAGGAGGTCAAGTTTTTCTTCTCCTGGTAGTGCTAGAGCTCTGGGGTCTCTTGAGATCTTTTCTTTGTGTCTGCATTTGCTTTTATTGAAAAGGGAACTTTCAGCTACATGTGAGGAACTTAAATATTTGTGAGGTTGTGTCTGTTGCTTCTCTCTAACACATCCAACTCCTGGAAGCAAGAGAGGTAACCTCGCCTCTCGGTGTTCTCCTGTTGCACAACAGGTAAGGTCTGTGATGAGGATGCTGCTTGGCTCAACACAACGTGAGGAAACTAAAAGAAAAGTTGAAATCTGTAACTCATTCTTTTCTGCTTTGGCTAAAGGGAGCATAAATAACTAATGCAGTGACTTTTTTTAACAACAAAAATTGTTTTTTTGTTTCCATTGGTTTTGTAGGTATTGCGAAGATTTGAGTATTTAAAATTATTGGGTTTATAATGCCTGTGTGTTGGAGTACTGATGCTAGAAATCTGTTTTAATATATAAATTGTCTTTCAAGTTGTCACTTTTTGAAGTTGGCTTTGAAAAATCCTTTTTGGGGGAAATATTTGTCCTTTTCCCTTGTTGACTCACCAATGCTTAATTCTCATAATGAGACTTAAATGGTTTTATGGTGCAACTTTTTATGGTGCCTCTGAATACATAAGAGCAGCGTTGAATGAGGCAGGCACAGGTGATGAATAATTACTAGAAAAGGCAGATGCTGTGTTTGATTCCTGAAGAATTTTTTTCATCAATAAAACACTTTTTTGTTTTTTCTTGACAAGGCATAAGATCCCAAAGCTCTGCTGCTTGGAGACTGCACAGCTACAAAGGAAACGCACTCATCCTTTTTCTGACTCAGGCTGGGGGAGCAGCACAAGTATATTCTAATTATCCTGTTCAAACCACACCTCCTTAGGAAAGGACAAAGGGAAGAGGCTCTGATAATGGATGCTGTAGGTGCCCAAATGGACCCTGCAGAGCCGGGTACCGTGAGCAGTCCTGGGGAGCTCGTACTTGTCTCAGGCAGTGCTTGTTTGGAAAATGCCTTATCCTGAAGAAAAACTTGTGTTTCTCGTAGTTTGATGGGTTTTATCTGACATCCAGACTACTGGATGCTTTGTTAAGCTGCCGTGTGCCAGGCTCATTCATGCTGGTGAGGAGCAGGCGCGCTGTGTGTGACGGGGTCGCCAAGCAAATGCACATAAGGAATGGACATCACTTTGTAATGGCTTAAGCCAACCGAAAGCTTTACTTACTTATTTATTTTCAGGAGAAATTAATGTAGTTTTCTTTACAATTCCGTGCTCAGGGCCAAGAGAACATGGGTTTTTTTAAAAAAATATCATCTTGCCAACTAATCAACAATGTGTGTTTTCTGTTTTGATCTGTTAAAAGAAAATATTGGCTAAACAAAATTCTGTCTTTTCTGCCATGCTCTTTACTAGGAATATACAGCCTTCAGCAGAACGCTGTTCTATTAAATTAAAACTTCTCAAAACTGTGAGCTGCCACATGTGAAGGGGTAATTACCAGCTCTGGTAAAATCTATGCTGTGCAATATATAGGCTATTCTCCAAGATTTACTATGAGCACTGTGAATGAGCAATGAAAGCTGCCTGAGCTACAATCTTAACGAGAAGTAGAAATACAGTGCTGCGTAATTCCGAGTTTGTTAGATACTACCTTTTCCAAGACTCCACTGATCTTAACTCTAAAGTGGCTAGACAGTGGATTTAAAACTGAAATCTCTGAAGGCTTAACTGTTTAAGTACTCAATTCAGATAAACTTTTTTGCTTTTTCACTCCTCACCCTCAAAATACTAACTGGTGTACAGAAGGGATATATAATTGGAGCAGATTCAGGGAAGGACTAGTGACTGTAGCGCTGTGACCTGAGGGCTACATGATCTTGCCCAACAAGTCAGGTTAGCTCAGTCGGTTAGAGCGTGGTGCTAATAACACCAAGGTCATGGGTTTGATCCCAGTTCGGTCCCCGTGTGTTGCCTGATCTAGTTGAGAGGCGTCCCTGCCCATGACAGGGAGGTTGGATTAGATGATCTCTAAGGTCCCTTCCAGCCTCGGCCATTCTATGAAGTCCCAGGCAGATTTGTGAAGGACTTTGTTACTGCTTCCTATTCAGCCGCCTCGTTTCTGAAGAAACCACTGTTTAGACTAAAATACACCTTGAGCTGTAAAATGTCTGTTTTCTATACATGGAAAAGTTGACTTGCCATCATCAAATGTTTGCCTTGTAATCATGGCACAGGGACTTACAAAAAACAAACCAAAGCACCGTCCACCACCAATAAAAACTTCTTCCACAAGACGTTCTTCCACATGGTTCTGCTCTGCTGTGCCTTGCGCCTGTCCCCGGGCAGCAAATGCTGTGCGAGACCCACCTTCCAGCAAGTATGTGTAATAGAAATGCAGAAAGACTGAATGGCTGACTTTGGGGCTCTTTTTCTTGGATTGCAGCAACTGATGTTCTCAGTTCCTCAGGCTCTAAACTTTTATTATTTTTTCTTTCAAACTCAGGAAAAGGAAAGGCATGTAACTTTATGTGCTCCTTCCCGGTCCCCTCTCAAATGTATCATCCAAGGAAGCTGAATGGGTGTACTAAATAATTGAAATATAAATTACTCTTGTCCCATGTGACTGCCTTCAGGACATAAAAATGGTTGCAACTTACTATTTGAAGAGTGAATGGATGAATGCATCTTTATCCGAGTAGGTGCAAATAGTGCAGAAAGCCTTTCAAGTGTGTGTCCCAGGAGAAAAACTATCTAGCCTGTGTTTTAAGGTGATCCAGAAGAGTGATAGATGACTATGGGAAAACCTAGGTGTCTCATACCTGTCATCTCTCCAAAGAGACAGCCTGTGGTTATTCTGTATGCTAATGTCTTCAAGGGGACAGTGGGGAAAAGCCTTTCTGGACATAATTTAAAACTAATGTTTCCTGGCAGTTTCATTCACAAATGACATTACTCCTTTTCCTTCTCTTGTAGGCCCACTTTATAGTATTTTAGAAGTTTTTGCCTTCCTCTTTTTTCTTTACAGAATTACTAGATAAACCTTCTGGTCTATTAGCTACATTTAGATAACTTTTATGTGGTCCCAGTTTTCTTTAGCACAGGAACAGCATACAAGCCTTATACGCTGAAAAGGGAAATAGGAAGAGAGAGAAGCACATTTTTCCAGGTTGTCTGGGAGTAATATATTCTTCTAATATTCAGGAAAGTTATACTCTAGAAAAGTGAGGCTATTCTTTAACTTCACATTAATGTATTAACTAATGCTAATGTATCAAATGTATCAACCTGTTGAGTGTTAGCAGTGTATTGCAGCATTTTACTTGAAATTTAAATATTGATTATGCAGTTATTAGAGCACTAGCTAATCAAAACGGATACAAGTTAATGTATTTAACCACTAGAGAGTAAGAATAAGGATGGATGGGTAAGTATTGAAAGTCAGAGCTTTAAAGAAAAAAAAGAAATAATTAAATAATCACACTAATCCTCATAATTAGTGAAGGATTCTGCACCAGTGAGTCCAAGTTATCTGATATGCAACTGCACGATGCTACTGACTGCAATATCAGAAGCTGAGGCTGTTCTTGGCATATAACTGACTTTCTCATTTAGTATTTTAAAACTCTCTTTCACAAGGAGCAATATGTGCTGCAGGACTTGGGGTCAGCGGAGCTGAAATGATACACAACACGAATAGCTGCAGTAGAAGAACCGGGGGGAAAAACATACCACCTTCCCAGGGGGTTTTGAGAGTAATTTCTGACTCTTCTGTCTTGGACAGAAACCCCTGCTGTGCGAAATCGGGAGGTGTAGGATCTTTTCTTTCAGGCCATCAATTACTAATGCTAAAAATAATCTCTTAGGCAGTACAAAGTGCCTTGTGCTGCTGTTTATCTCTTTGGGTTTATACTTTCTCGACACCGAAGCGTGGTAGAACTTTGATAATTTCCTTTAATTGGCTTGTTCCCAGATCTGAGAAGTCAAGTCAGCACAGATAGATCTTGACTACCTTCATCCTTTAGTTCTATTTGCTTAGCCCAGATGAGTTCAAAAGTCTAGATTTTGGAGCCTGCCAGCCCCAGCTACAATCTTTAGTCTTTATTATTCCACAGACACATCTTGGTGGGCAGAACAGACTATGTGTTTCGCTACATGTTTTACAAGGTGCATCCAGTCATTCACTGCAGGAACTGCTGGGACTTACCCTAGCAGAGAAAGTGAAATACAGAGCTTCCAGCCAACTGGGAATAGCTCGTCTCTTGCCTTGGACACAACTTCATCGAGAATATACACGCCAAATCACACTTAAATGTGTCTGGCTGTTCCTTTTTAAAAAGGGATGGCTCTTAACATTTTTTTTTTAATAAATAAATATTTTTATGCAATACAGCTGTATATCCCCAAGTGATGTGGTTGTTGTTCAGGACAGATGAGCAGGACCTCTGTGCTGGTTCTCAGGTTCTGACTGCTTCATACAACAGGTATAAGTAACCTTTTTTTTTTTTTTTCAGCCCCTCTTTTACCTTGGCCTGTCAACAGTTTAATCATTTGAAGAGTTTAAGATAATTTTCTGCCTATGTAACTCTTTACAAGCTAGCAGCATAACCTCCTGTTTATGCTCTGAGTGGGCACAACTGTATTGAAAATGTGTATAGATTACTAGCAAAGCTTGAAATTACAGTGCCTGTATCCACCAAAATACCTGCACTGATGAATCTGGTTTCCAGTTTAATTACTTTTTCAGTAGTAAGAATAAAGAATGCCTCCCATGAAAGAGTAAATCTTCACTGGAAAAGAATAGCAGGAGAAGAATTTACGCTAATCCAGGCCATGAAGGAAGCTTAGGTAAACCTTCCTTCTTTGTCTGAATTTTACCTTGCTGGGTTTCCATGACTCGAGACCAAACAGATATTGGCTGTTAAATCCTGCGATATAAATTATCCTTTTTACTGAAACGCAGTAGGTTCATTCCCTGCCTGCAATGGCTTTTTCTTTAAAACAGCCAGACCGTAAAAGTGCAGAAAGAGGGGGTTTGCAGTGCTCCACATCCCCTCGATGTGGCACTCGGTGTGCTCGTTGTGCTGTGATGTGCTCTGTAACGCACACTCGGATTCATCCTTTCAGGCTGTTTCTTTTCCCAGTAGTACATTGTTAGAACAGCAGTGGCAGAGGATATATTGCCACAAGAACACTATTGTCCCAAAGCAAACTCAGAATGAAAGGATCAAGACTTTCAACCCATTTATGAATAACATTATGAAATTTTCTTTAACATAACATAGTAAAATCACCTTGATTTTTCTGTTACAGAAGTAACTTTTATTGGACAGTTACGCCCTATTATAAATTTCCTACATAGATGATTAGTAGGAGTCATCCACTTTGCATTTTGATCATACAAAGTGCAATAGTACAGTTGTATAAATTATCAAGCTTTTCCCGCGCTGTGGTAAATCACTGCAGTACTTACCCCTTTCTGGGAAGAAAGGAGGAATAGCATGGTTTGGATCACTAAAAAAAAAAGTCAAACAAAATACCAAAATTAAAAATACCAAACAAACCCCAAACCCAACCACAAGAGGAATAGGAAAGTCCTACAAAATAGTTAATAGTGTGAATCACGAATCGTAGAATGGCCTAGGCTGGAAGGGACCTTAGAGATCATTTAATCCAACCTCCCTGTCATGGGCAGGGACGCCACCTCTTGACTAGACCATGAAGGTTTATCAGATGCTCCTGCTTTTGCTTTCAGCTGGGAACACGTAGCTTCATGGGAAGGTGACACACGTGGAGTGCACTGAAATAGTTACCGCACACACTGCGCAATTAACCTTTGGAGCTTTTTATCATGAGATAACTTCGAGAGCTTAGAAGGATAAAAAAGGGATTATATGATATTCATGTGGATAATGAGAAGATCAAGATTTATTGCAGGAAATTAGAATGCATAAAAGAAATCCTCGTGTTTTTAGGATTTAAACTGACAGGATCACTAAACATTAGCTGACAGAAGTAGGTAAGAACTCCCCTGAGGGCAGGTTTTTAACCATTAGGTTCTTTGCCTCCTTTTAAAAATGTTTATTGCACTCAGTACTACTAGTCCAGATAGGATTTAAGATTGAGCCGTCTGTGAGACTAAGATACACACCAGAATTTTTAAATCCCTGGTAGCTTTTAAGAGCCAAATGTTGTTCTGAGCATCGATTTGGGAAGTATTTACACTACTATGAATGCTTCTTTGAAGTATTTTAAAAGTGCAGTAAAATTGAAGTTCAGCTTTTAAAGATTGGAAAATGCATGCTTTGGACAGGGAGAGGCAGATTTTTCTACAGAACTTATTGCATTCACTCTCAGCACAGAGATGTGGACACTTGGTGGATACTTTGGCTCCTAAATGCTGGCAGCAGCTGCCTCATCGTCTTCAGGGTACAGCTTAGAAAGGCTTCAGGTCTTGGCACTGAAGCTTCCTCCAGACATTTCCACTCTTACTTCTGCACATCTTTCCACCTCCTCTAGTCCAGAGGGGCTTCAGGAGTTCACCAAATGTCTCTTAGCTTCAGGAGTTCAACTAACCAGTGGATCATAGTCCGGTAAGAGAAGCTTTGAAAGGACTTTTGGCCAGAGCAGGGCTAAGATCCAGGTTGACACCATCAGTGATGGAGCCCTAAGTATGCAAGGTCGTCTTTCGGGGAGTCTTCCTTGTCTCTTTGAGGCTTCATGAAAAATAATCCTTTCTTCAGCATTTCACTAAATGAGCTACGCTTGCAATCTGCAGAAGATTCAAGATAGAAGAGTTCCCGATTGCCTGTAAAAAACAGAAGGTCTCACTCAGAGCTCTTATGCCATTATGCTTGTCATAGGAAATTTTTTATACTGTTTTGGCATTTTTTAATAATAGATCATGATAACTCATGATAATGAATTATTTTTAAAAAATAAATCTGGAATAAATGAAATCAGGCTGTAATCTTAAAAAAAAAAAATCTCTTTTCTGGATCACTGTCATCTAGACAGGAAAGAGAGGAGAATATCCCTGAAACAAAGGATTTTATAGGAAATTGTAACATACAGGCACGGTCTTCCAAGTCTAGTTTTTATTTTATTGTTCTAATGCTAGAATTTTGAGATGGAGTAATAACAATATACCAAAAAAAAAGTTGCAGAATTAATCAGTGAGACAAAGCAGGGAATATTTGCTTTTAGTCGTATTTTTTTTTTGCCAATCAAAACACACCTCCTTAAGTACTGAATAAATAATCTATTCAATGATTTAACTCTGTTTATTTCCTTCGATATTTTATTGTCTTATGAGGCAATTTGCAAACTTGGTGAGAAACAGTGCAACATAGTGTGAAATGATATTAGTAACTGTGCCTGGGACCCAGTCAAAACTGATAGATTTCTGCTGGGCAGATCATAAATTCAGTGCTCCCTTTAATAGTCCTCTTACTTATTACTTGCATATGGGTTGTTGCTATGCCACTGAAAACTAATTTAAGAGTACATAAGAAATTTTGCTGCTAGAATGGCGAGATCGACGTAGGAAGCAGTAAACACTGAATTATGATTATCAGTCAGTCGTAAGCTTTTCTGATTTAGTTTGCAGTGGATTCCAACAGAGTTAAGACAATCCTTATAAAAAAAATGGTGAAAGGCTAAACTGTGAACATCAGTTCAGTTCAATAAAACTCTTTATGCATAAATAACAGCAAAGAGCCACTGATTCTTGCTAAGGGCTATTATTGACTTAAAGAGAAATCTCGCACGTGTATCAATCAATAGGTAGGTCTGGCCATAAGATTTTTAACTACTAAGTGAAATGAACTGCAAAAATGACCTGAAGTTAACTATCTCAGCATGTTGTGTTCCACAAAGCTGTTTAAATTAAGCAAAAAGTTAGAACAGACAAAAATTACAAAATTAGAATGTGCAAAAAGACACAAAAAATTTTACAGAACTAGAATATAAAAAAATCAGAATATATTTGCTTAGTTGCAGTGTCCAAGTAACATACAATGTAGATTGTGTTGCTGCTGCTGCTCCTGGCCTGCGTAGACCAAATATCTAGAGATCTCATCTATAACAAATGATGTATGGACAAAAAATCTATCCACGCTTCAAGAAATTGGAAGAGATTGAAACGGCTTGGATTTAAAGCAGGTAAAATACAGGGTGACACAGATAAGGCTGAGAAAGGAAACAGAAGAAATTCTGGATGACACAGAAGCCCTGACCAAGGGCTGTCTTTATTGTGTCCCTTTGGGGACAAGAGCTGTAGGTTCAATACGGAACAAATGTCCTCTTCTTTCCCTTTTATTAGCAAGAACCTGCTACAATCTAGTCATTCCTACAACCTGCTTCTTCTAGAACAAAAGGTTAATTCTGAACACTTAAGTTTGTAAGAGAAGCTCTGAGATCTGTTTATTTTTACTTTGGAAGAGCAAATTCTCATCTGTAAGAGAGTTCTAAAGGACTTGTTCAGAAAATACTCTCGACGTTAAACATGTTTGAATAAACAGAGCTAAAATAATTTGATTTGTCAGCTTAAAGGTATTCCTACTTAACAGCATGTGCAGTATATCAGTCTGGCAAATCAGGTCCTATTCCAGAAGAATAACAAAATCCAACTGCTTCTAAAGGGACAGGACAGCTACTACTGTTTTATAAAATATATTAGGAACTGTGTTATGAATTTCCTGTCATGTTCCCATGATTCTTGGCAATTTCAGATCATCAAGAAACATTATTTTTAGTGTTAGCACTGTCTGCAGGTTACTATGTAAAAACCATGTCCTTTACATATTATTTTAAAGGATTGAAGAGTAATAACAAAATGTTATTTTACAAGGAGGTATTAAATTATGTTTGCTTTCATATCACAAGAGTTTATATCACTTCAGGTGATTCAGTAGTTCAACCCACATACCAAAGTATGGTCTGCTATATTGAGAGCAATATTCAGCACAGTTAAAAACTTTCTGACTTAGTTCCATGTGGCCCTTCTGCAAGGGCAGAACAGAGCAAACATCCAAAATGGATTATCCTTGTGACTCCTGGCATTTTATTCCTTCCCGTTTCTGAGGTGTAAAGATCCAGCTTTACACCAAATTAATTTCAAATCGATTTTATCACTTTGATCAGTCCCAAATCTTCCACTAAATACTCTTAGTTTATACACAAATGTCTTCTGGTAATGAGATTACCTTCATATTTTGTTATAGGAGTTCTACAGAAACAGTAAAAAATAAACAATTTTCAGGATCAGAAATTAATGAACTAAATCTTAATAATCTAGTACTAGGCAATGATACTTTCTTCTTATTGAGGATTTTCTTTGTCAGTGATTACTGGGGTTTGTTTTTTTTTGGTTTTTTTTCCATATGCAAGCTCTATGTAAATGTAAAGATAGGCATTTTTAACCACCGGGGTTCCTTTATGGCTGTGCAATGCCTGTTGCAAGAAGCCAGACTCTGTATTTGCAGATGGAGCTTTCATTCCTACTCCCTGACTGTACTCCTCAGTATTTGCCTATCTCTAAACCACTGTTAATTAAACAATCATATGAATGAACTCTCAGCACAGTCATTCTCATTTGTAGTGTCAGCTGCAACAGACGTGCTTCGTTCTGGTTTTCCTTGCAGAGACTGATCTCGGGAAGGAAATACCACCTTCTTGGTTTGCTCTAAAGGTGTGCAACTCTAGTGTGTGTTTATTGTGGATGACCAGGGACCAGACTGGAGAAGATAAGGCATTTCACAAGGTTGGTATAGTATCTTCTACAAAATAACTGCATTTAAACTGTTGAGAGACAGCCCACAGCGGCACAGCTATGCCAAATAACCAAAACCACCAGTAATAGTGACCAAATGGGTGAGTAGCAAGTTCAGATCCAAGTTGTCACATTCTCAGTCAAAATCTACCAGTAAAGAGTACGGGGACCTAATTAGACACCTGTTTCAACTGCTGAGGTAGTGTAAATACTCGGTGTTACTTTAAGATTTTCAATCTGTTGTGTGGAATTTTGCTTTTCTTGTTTGTGGGGTTTTTTTGTTGGGCTTTTCCAAATTGAGATGGATTGATATTGCCCTGTCTGTAATGACGACTGCTACAGTATTTCGTGCAGTACAATTTAGTTATGGTGACCTATCAACTGTAGACATGCAGCAGGTAAGCTGATGTTTCGTAGCTCCTTAGTTTTACTGTGCTGTGATTCGCATGGAAAATATCACTGTTGCTGTGTACCCACTCTTAATAATAGATCAGATTAACTGGAAATAGGTCCTGCTGTACAGGAATATCACTGTAATTAAGTCATTATAGGTGATGTGAGAATCTAGCACAAACTAATCCCCCCATATTTCCCAGAAAGAACATCTCGGAGAGATGGTGTGGTACTGGGGGAGAAATCTCTGCTGGCTTTAGGAGCTAGCTCAGGTGAGCGGGGCTCAGCTTGAGCCATGGCTTTATGTGTAAATCAAATACATGGCATTGCCCAAAGAACAGACCAGGAGGAAGAAAATTGTGGTTGTGGATAGATGTTTGACCTCTCAGAGCAAATGCTCGCTCCTGTCTGTGCATGCAGAAGAGCCTGCGACTATTCAGGGAGCCTCTGTCCTTGCAGTTGATCCCAGGGC
>NW_009696258.1:0-23381 GCF_000703405.1 Apaloderma vittatum | reverse complement strand
AGGAAGAAATAAGAAACACCTGATCACACACTCTCCTGTGCCCTGGTATAGAGCAAGCCATGCTCCAGACCAAAGTACACAGCCAGAAAAATTAGGAACAGTCATGGGAAGAATGGATAACTATTTCTTGAGTACGCTGTAGTACTTGCAATGTCTTCTCCAGGAAATGTAGCAAAAATGTAGGAAAGCGTTGTTACAAAGCAACTGTGAAATCCCATTTTCGGTTGTACCCATTCTTAATTTTTCCTTGATAATTCTGTTTCAAGAGTAGCCTTTTCTGTACAGTGAAGCATGACCTTTCTCTTCAACATGAACTTTACTGTATGCTCATTTCCTTGGTAAGATAATAAGGAAATAGATATAAAAAAACCCCATGAGCCTCACTTGTAAATTCCTAGTATGTTCCCATTTTATCCTCTATTCTCAAAAATGACCTTTTATCATCTATGTAAGGGAAAATCTCTTAATGTTCTAACACATTTCTGGGTGAAATTATGGTTTTGGCTAGACATGTTCTACAGATACTCACAAGACCAGCAAAAATAGAAAGCATCAAATTCTCTTTGTGCCTTGTCCACTGAGTAGGCTTTTTCTGTCTAACCTACTATCGACCTCAGCAGTTTGCTGCCACTGAAGTGGTAATGAGCCATCTATGAAGGGTGAATATTTCCCACCCAGCTTTTCATGTCTTTAAATGTTCTGTAACTTTTGGAGAGTAATTTTATTTTTTTTTCAGTGTGTCCTGATTCACAGAACTATAAATTTGAATGTAGCTTTTATTTTCTTCTGACTCTAGCCTCTGCTGCAATACCAGACTCTTAGAAATCCTTTCAGAACAACTTCATCGTTATTACTGTAATCGCTGCACAAGTGGGAAATCCTGTGCAGGATGCCTCTTGTTGCTATGGGATGTGATGGTGGCAGCTCTGCTCACAAATTGATATTATCAATCACAATTCAGTTGTTTGAGGTTTGCAGCGAGATTGCTGGCCTGCAAATTTTTGAAGATCTATAGCATCATAAAGTTTGAAAATATTGAGTCTCTTTTTTTTTTTTAGGAATTACAGGAATGTTTGTATTATTTGACTCTATGGGGAGTATTTTTTTAATAGAAATGTTTTGTCGCTGGGTCTGTGTAAGGACACATTAAAATGTCCTTTACTGAGCCTTTCTGAGTTGGACAGCTCTGTGCAGCTGAGGCAGAAGGTGCATTTTGAAGGAAATCTGAAATGTTTTATTAAACTAAGCGCAATTTTCATTGCAAATTACTAGTTGTTCCCACTGAAAACAGGGAGCAACAGTTCACATATTAGCAGGCATCTGCTGATACGGCCCAATGTGAGGTGGAGGACAGCAGCTTCGTGCACAAGCTGTGAAATTCCTGCTTTATTTCTGAATTGGGAATTGCATTCAAGAAGACAAGAAAAACAGGCAAACCTCCAGCCCAGACAAACCTCCAACACCAAATCCTCCTGTATCCTCTCCTCCTGCCCCAGCACAGGTGTCACACAGGATGGGGAAGAAAGGCCAGAAAGTCTTGCTTCACAAGTTTGGCTAGTAAGGGATGTCATGGGACTCGGCAGCACTAGTCTGTGTGAGGATTTTCCAGCAGGAACGTTAGAGGATTGTCTTCAAATCTGGCCTTCCTGAGCCCTCTGATGATTCCACATTTGTTTGTATGCATGTGACTGATAGAAGAGCTACAGAGCAAAACTTCACTGCTGTGTAAATCCCACCTCTAGGCATGAATTTCCAATTACAAATTACTGGTGACACAGGATGGTTATGGTAGAGACTCTAACAGCGGGTAATTAATTGTACAAACACTTTAACTGTTGATGGGGAGAGGGGAAAGACTGGCTTGCATGAGTAACAATCAAATGTAAATTATCAGCCATGACTCTGTAAGCACACCCAAACCAAGAAATACTGATTTCATCTAAGGAAACATCCCTGCCTGCCTGGCAAAACTTGCGGGGGGAACTTATGCCCAACGAAACACAGAAACAGTTCCAGTTGGGTTTTGTCCTGCTTGCTCTAATTCTTGTTGTAAAACTAGAACCAGAAAAAAAGCTGTTATCGTGTAGAAAAGAGCTCCTCTTGACACAGATGCTTTGTGATCATGTATCGCGCACCCCTCACACTTATTTAGCTCAATAAAGAGTACAAAGACAGCTTGTAGGAAATGAATCCTCTCTGCATTATCTCGTTATCTGAAGCCGTGTGCCTTTCCTCTGGAAGAAAGGGCATTGGAAGTATTATGTTTATACTTTGAATTATAACAAAAATCAACTCTCAAGAGGAAAATAATTGGCTTCCCCACACCAAATTCTCACCTTTCCAGCTGCAGTGTTCAGCACAGCTGTTGGATTTCCTTGTACACAGTGCTAAAAGCTGACTTTATGGCCAGATACGATGAGTGGTTTCTCTCGGATAGCGGGGAATTTATCAGCTCTTTTATTAAAAAAATCAGATCTTTAAGAATAGAGTAGTAAAAATGTTCATGTGATGTCTCCCCTGACAAAGCAAGACAACAGTATTTTAAATTTTTTTATGTTTTTGGATGGCTCATTTCTAAGCACACTACCAAAGTCTTCCCAGTACTCGTGGGCTACCGAAACAAATAGGATCGGTGCATAAATGCCTCACGTTACAGCAGAATGAACACTTTGTCCTTTAAAAAAAATGCCTCGATTTCTTTAACCTTGAAACTCTTTGGAGAAGAAAGTGAAGGGGGAATATTAAAATCATCCCAACCCTGGCTTGTGACTGCACTGCTCAGCGAGAAGAAGAAATGCAAACTGATACCTGGAGGCTTGGGCATACTCAGTGGCAGGCAGCGTTTGGGTGGTTTTATCAGATTTTCAGGGAGGTGGGCTAAGCAAGGGTGGGAATTTCTTTTTCTTTAGGAAAATGCTCTGGGAAGTCATTTCAGGTTTTATTTTAAACCCAGAAGCCCTTATTGGGAAATTACTGAAAGCCCCAGTGTAGCTGCAACTGTTCTCTTTATTGTTGAACTTGAGGGCAGGAAGGATTTTGGGATCCATCTCTTTAATCCTTTGCTCAGCTGCACAAGTTCAAAGCTGGGTTGAAACCACCATAAGTTATCCTTAGTGAAAGGACAGTGGATGTTGCACACAGGGCTTTTAATCTAACTGCTGTTTTATTTGTTTTGGAGAGAGGGGTTTATAATTTAAGTGCTAATCCATGCTCTTTGTGATAAGAAAAATCAAGAGAGTGTGTACTTCCACAGAAAGTTTTGCCTGGCTGAGAAACAAAAATGGACTGGGTAAGAATTGAAGCAGTTTCTCAGGACTCAACACTTATTAATTAGAAGAAGGGGTAATTAATTGCTACACCATAAAGGTTTGTCTGCAGATAAACCCATAAAAGTGACAAGAATAAACCCACTGAAACCAAATTACATGGAACATTCGCATCGTTTCAAATGGACTCAATCATTTATGTATGGGCTCAGTGAGTTATGTTCAATATCTGAGCAACTGCTTTACAGGGAAATGCTGGGGCTAATCAAGAGTCTAATCCTCAGAGTGCCTGAGCCCTTCTAAATGTCATTAAAAGTCACTCCACAAGATAAGAGCTAAATATATATTCTAGCTATCAAACCCAGATTGCTGTGGGATGTGTCTGAAACTCTGCATATATAACGTCCCACACCTCACGTTAAAGTTTCGCTAGAGGATGGTTCTGCAGATGTTTGATTATATTGTTTCCAATCCTTATGAAAATACATGTTTCTTTTAGCTGTTTTCACATGCCACCCTCGGTCCTTTTCATCTGAAGATGCAGGGAGGTGTTTTCACCCTGCCTCAGCACAGCTGGTATAACATCTGGGAAAGATGTGTGCATAAGCTGGGGAGAACCTTTGGATTTTCCTTTCCTTGCTGGGTGTGTCTGGGAAAAGTAGTGCTGGGTTAATCACAAAAGTTAAAATTTGGTGCTTATCTGAAACTCAGGTTTAGCCTTTGCAGTGCTTTGACAGGCAAGTGAGGCATCATAAGACTAAGAAACTTAAAATGTTTGAGGAAACAGACCTGATCTCTCACCTAAATAAGGGTGGATCATCCATCCTTCCCTTTTTATTTGAATCTTCCTTTTAATAATGGGGATGATTTAACCTCACGGTGTGTCTATTTCGGAAGAGGCCAATCCAGATCTTATTTTATTGTGAGACAAAAATAATGATTAAAAAATAGATGTTTCTATTCCAATATATGACAAGATTTAAAGATTTACAATACAATTAACTCCAATATGGGGGGGCGGGGGGGAAGCATCAAAAGACTTTCTGCCCATCAGATACGATGTTTGACCAGGCTATAGCGAGACCAGCTCACCACATGGTGCGATCAGAGCGGTGACTAATGTGTGTATTAACTCAGAGGAAGTTTTCAGAAGAAATACTTGCTATCTAATCCATTGCTTCTCCAGTCAATTTTCAGGGTCTTTCTTGAAGTTAATGCATATTCAGTGCAATTATTGCCTCCTCACAATCCTTTATGTTAGAGCACAAATAACTAATTAGCTGTACTTCACTCTAAAAAGGCCATGTAAGCAATTTAATTCACTTAGTCGTACTAAGAATACTATGAAAATACTCCCATTAACAGTCACAGGAAGAGAAAGAGGCACAGCACCTCTTTGCTTTGTAGTTGTGATGGTTTACACAGATTTCACCATGAAACTGCTCAAATCATAAAAGGAAAGAACGGCTTTTGTAATGTGAAATTGAATTAAACTATAATTAATGCAACTTCTAACTGGAAATACTCTTAAATTAACAGTTAAATCCTTAAAGCAACATATTAAAAGGTTACCAATGTCATTTTTAAATTAATTAACTCTTGTTATTGGATAAGGACATAGAATCAACTGGTTTTAGAGTTGTAAATTTCCATCTTCTGGAATCTGGCCATAACTTTTTCTACTTTGTTTATTCCTTGATCTTCAGTGTTGGTTGGTCAACTTATATTTGCCTTTGCAAAAGTCTTTCAAGATGCTTCTTCAGTTGCTTTTTTCCTTTTTCTTTGTTCACTCCATAACTTTTCTGTTCCTCAGATTTTGCAATACTTGTTCTGCATTTGCCAGCTGTTTAATTCGTTGAGAGTTCTCTCAAAAGTTTACTGAAGCAAAATTGAATGGAATTGAAAAAAAGAAATTATTTAGAGTGTGTTCAAATTATACGGAAAAAAAAATCTTAAAAGGCCACAGTGAGGAGACAACATGTCACAACCAGAAAGATATTAAATAAAACTGAGTTTACAGTGGAAGCTACAAAAGGCTGAAAGATCGATGTGACAAATAATGGTGGCCTGGACGTGCTAAGAGCAGCAACAGGTATGGCTGCTGGCTTTGCACACAACTGAGCTTTGTATTTTTCTTCTTGGGATGGCGCTGTCTGTGAAGCACTCTCACTCCTTTGAGAATGGAAGTTGCAGTAGTCACCTGTATTTCCCCCGAAAGATCAATCCTTACGCTTTAAAATGATGAAAGAAGCAGTAAGATATTACAAATTTAAATTATCCCACACAGTCTTAACTGTGCAGATGGAAAGGTCATTAAATAACGTCATTTGTAGCCATACACCACAGGGAGCTATCTATCACATATTATCTAGCATTGCAATGCAAGTAGAAATGATTAATTTTTACTGTGTCTTGTATCATTTACTTATTAGTGTTCCTTGTGGGACAATCTGGGCTTGATTATTTGGCTTATGCAAACTGAACCTGAGCTCTGTATTCTTCATTGAAGAGAAACTGGTTCCAGCTAATGCACGATACTCATATGTTTTAGATGTAAAAACTTGTTTGCAGTTAATTATTTCGAGGGGTTATAGTTTTCTGTGCTGTGCGCATACTTAATGTACTGAGTAATAAAATAGGCACTGAATAGTATTCTGTGGGGAAAAAAAACCAAGCTAGATGCTGAAATGGGTCACAACAGGATACTGCTGAGGTCCCCAAACATCGCATGTCAAAGAGCAGACAGTATCCTTCCACCAAAGACTAATGTGAAACGTGCAGCGGCTCCGTAGGGAAAAATCAAAATAAATTCCTACAGGAAAAACTTATCTGAGGAATATGTTTATGCCATTAATGATTTTTTTTTTTTTTAAGGGATAATGAAAAAGCAATGCTACGCCCATAACTATGTTTCTCAGAGAACACTGTGATGTACTGAGTTTGAACTAGAGCACGGTGAAGGTTTCTGCCCCAAACAGTTTTTGCAGTAAAAAAAAATAAATATAAAAATGCTTAATTCCTTGTTCCCTGCTGCACCTGCCAGGCTGCTCTGGTGGAGTTTGAGTTTCTTGCTGTCCCCTCCTGCCCATTTCTGGGGGCATCTCCCTTCTTCTTCTGGCAGTTCTGACCCAGATTTTGCTGGCCCTCACCATCAGTCAGGTCTTCTCTCTGAATGTGTCAGATTTTTTGTATTTAATCAATGTAATAGGTCACTTCAGTTCCTCGTTTTTGTTATTTTGGGGAGGTTTTTTGCATCTTATCTCCAATGCAGTCAAGCCACTGTAGGACTCGTTATGCACCTCTTAGCGCAGAGACATTTTTTTGTCTGTTAGTTCAGTATCAGCCTATTTGCAACAAAGATCCCTTTCAGCGACAGTCATTGGGCTTTTCTTGCATTTTTAGCCCCAAAATCGTCCCTGTAAGAAGTTTATGCATCCAGACTACATATTTGTCAATCTTGTAATGGGCAGGAGAAATGGAATCCCATTATTTCCGTGCGTATCATGCAGGTGCTTTCACAAAAGCCCATTCCTACACGTCCATTAGGTTTGTGACTCCAAATTTAGAAATATGAGTGGCAGGGGCCACCTTGCAGTAGCAGCGTAGGGGACCTCGGTGAAGCAATTTTAGCAAGGTGGACAGCAGACGGAGATCAATTCTGCTGCAGACCTAATGGACAGAAAGGAAATTGGGAATTTGCAGATTCAATTATTTCTTCGCCTCTTGCCAGAAAATGGCTTTTATGTCCCCAGACTGATTCAGCCATAATCAGGCTGTGGTTTATTTTTTCTCATTTCGAAACCGTGCACATACCTAAATACACGCGCGTTTCCCCCTAAAATATTTTAATAAAAGCAAATGGGCAATGAAATGTTTCTAACGGGTAATTTCAAGCAGCCTAGTGCAATGCTAGCAAAGCAGAAAGCAAAATAAGCAGCTTCTGGTATTAGGGCAGAAATGTTTGTCTAGACCTAAAGCGAAGACACACAGGAGCAGCGCTTTAAAGTCACCTTTTGGCACCGAATGCTACTGTCCATTGCCATATGGCGTATTTTCCTAGTAGATAGGAATACTTTGACAGTATTAAAGACACTTTTTATCTTGAGTTTGAATAGTCTAAAGTAGTAGATGCAACAGCCTGGAAATGTGTTGCCATTAGGCAACTGCATGGCAAAAGGCATTTAGAGAAACAATGTTTTCTACGCTTCATTATCGTGCAGGTAGTTTGTGGCAAAATGAGCTTAATTAAAATAATTTCTGACAATTACTCCGTATCGTGAAAAATGCATGAGAACTTTATTTGGTGCCGGTGCTATCAGAAATGAATTTAAAATAGAAACACAAACGTTCTGTTGGACTTTTTGGATGCTCTAAGGCTACGAATTGTAAAATCTGATTTTTTCTGCCTTTCTAATGGTTTGCGAATATGGGAAAGCTAGACTGAATTTTCTGTGGAGTTGCAAACAATTTGTTTAAGGTATATTCAAAGTTCTATTGAAAAATGTTAGGTTAGGAAGCCGTCTTATCATGACTGACAAAATAGGAACCCAAATTTATATTACACCTGAAACTGACTCAGCATAACCTATTAAACAGAACTATAGGATCACATTTATACTGGCCTATAAATGACATCTTTAAATAAATACACTCACATTAACCTCTCTCAAACCAACATGTTAACTTCTACAGCTCACTTAAAACAAAAATAAATATAAGGTGATAATAAATATGTGCCAATTGGCAAACTATAGCCAGGGAGGACTAAAAACTCATCCTCATCTAATGATTTTTTTAAAATCTGATAATGCAAGAAAGAGAACAAAAATAAGATAAAATCAGGTATTGCAGAGCTATAATTTACAAGTGTAATCTTAAGCCAGATACTTAGGCACCTGCATATTTCCTATGTTTTTAACCAATGGTACGTTCCCATGATCTCACCTTCCTTAGAGCATGAGTTAAATACTTATTTAGTATTTTTTCCTTGAAAACAAAAGAATTTAATATTTTCAATAAATATCAAAATTCAGTAAGTTTGCTTACCACAGTGCTTGCTAAATTGATCTGCTAAGGCGGCTGAACAGAAAGACCATTGTATTACAGAACTGTAAAGTGGATTTAATGGTTTTTACTTTGCAATATCACCTGAGTTAATGATGAGGATGAATTTGAGCTCCTCATTGGTATCACCAATACGGATATCCTCTTCATCAGTTTTGCAAAGGTCTTTGCCTTTCCTTTAGGCATTCTCTTTCCAGGGTGAAAAGTTCTTCATTTTATGTTTCATTGTTAGGCACGATTTTGTCAGATCACATGACTTTTGCACCAAAATAAGCCCATAATCTTTTTCATTTCAAAGCCTGAAATGTAGCCTGGTTGATTAAAGGTTTGTTCAGCATCTTCTCAGTTTTGGGCCTTCTTCAAGATCTAATTTCTTTTCCAGCTAAACGCTGTTCTTCAAAGTGCTCATTAAAATGAGTATGGTGACTTCCACATTGTTTCAGTTAGAATCTATGTATGAAAACCAAGAAACAGCCTAGATTTTATATTGCTTATTGAACTATAGCTAAAATAATCATAATGCAGCTTTCTGGATCATATTGAAGGCTCTTCTGAGCTCTGAGCTAAATTTCTAATGTGTAAACTAGAAAATACTTCATTTCTTACATACATACTGTAATAAAATTTACTGAAAAATTAGCAGACGCAATGCATCCATAAATGAGTAAATACATGATCTCATATCAGTGTTGTTCTGTTTCATATTTCTGTCTTTCAGTTTTGCCATTATCTGGCCTTTCTTTCAAGCCTGGCAGATCATGCTTCTTGTCCATGAGATTTAGTTTTGACTAAATCCACTCAAAATTGCCAAGTTCTTTTATAGTTCCTTAGCATTTTACCCTAATCTTGATCTCACTATCAGTGAAACAATTAATATCACGCTCCCTTTGTTTTAATTACCACTTTTCAATCTCTAACCTTCAAAATAAAAAAAAATAATCTTTCTGCTGGATTGCCCTTCTAATAAATATATCTAGTTCTGTGTTGGTAAAAATAGCTTTTCACAGCTAAGCTGGATAAGCACTAACACCAGCTTGTTTGGAGAAGAATCAAAACGATGCCCCTCCAAATAACACAAACCAGGAGTGTTTCAGAACCAGGAAGGGCAGAATTTCTACCACCAAGCTGCTCCGTGTGTCTTTTGAAACACTTCCCATTCCTTAAATCAAATATTAGCCCAACACCAAGTTATGTCAGCCACACCAGTTCCCTAAGATGAAACAAAAACCCCAGAGCTATTTGCAGAAACTTCAAAACACATGAAACAAGTATTGTGGCTGAGATTGTTCAAAGGAGGCTGAAGGAAGCAAGCGCTGAGGTAGAAGCAGCTGGATACATCATGCTCTGAAGATCTTCAGCTACAGATGAAAGTAATTTTAAGAATATTATTTCTTCCTTGGGAACTGATCAACCATATGTAGTCCCAAAAATTATTTTCTGTAATTATTCTTTATGCAGCCTGAAGAAAAAGTGAGTCGTTTGCTACACTGTGGTCACCTGATTTTTATCAATGTGCAAAGAATATTTTTCACTATGAGCAGTGCTTATCCTAAAAACCACAGCACATAAAAATACATTAGATTCCATCTTTTATTATGCTGTATTTATAAAAGGAAATCTTGAATTCTTTAGTGTTGCTATGAATGTTTCATGTAAAATTATATTTAGCCATGATTCTTCCCAATAACATTCATAAACCACATACACAGTTTAGATAAGGGAATTCTGAAAATCTTTGTAGGTATGAAAACTTTATTTCTGTGACCCAACATTTTAGCCTTTAGCTCATTTAGCTGAGCACTGGCTTCTTTTTTCTACCATAGAGATCATATGCTTGCTATCATAACTAAGGAATATTCCACCAGTCATTCATTGTTCACCGCTCTAGCACGTCTACATTTACATATTCTTCCTTCCCATTAATGCATTTTCAATTATTTTTTCCCAAAGATATGTTATTTTGAAACATCTGAAGTTCAGTCTTATTCACATTTCTGATGTCTCTAGTTTGCCCCTTGCTGTATTTGAATTCCTAATTTCATCTGAGTGACATTTGCCATTTGTTCCTTTTCCCCGTATTGATATTGGAGATACTAGAACTGGAAATAATTTCTCTCGAGTACTGTACTGCAGTAGTTGTGTTTGCGATGTGTGGATGTGTGATGTTTTCTTTTCCTTTTTTGGAGCCAAGGGAAGGTAAGGCTCTCAGAACAAAACGCCTTGAGAACAATCAGTAAATCGTGGGTTGATTTTGGGGGCTGAGGAATGAGGATTTTTGTCTCTGCTGACCGCAGGCATTTGTAGTTAACATTGCAAGTACTCTCTAAAGTATCCAGGGTGCTACAGATCCATTAAAAAAATCCATCTCTCTTGTCATTGTTATATGTAATTGCATTCCTCCTTTAGTGTATATATACTTACCTTTTGGCTACATCCCGTTGTTGTAGGATATTTTTCTTACTGCTACAGAGCAACATCAGCAACCAATACAGCCACGGTTTAATCCTTTGCACAGAAATTTGCGATCATGCCGATAAATCTGAATTATTGTTATGTAACTCTGTATTTTGCTTAGAAAGGATAATAAAGAGGAACGGAGTGCTGCACTGGAGATTAAGACTGTACATGCAGTGTACTTAAGGAAGCTGCCGAATCCAGACTTATATTGTTAACTTATTCCATGTTATCTTTTAAAACTCACGAATAGAAAAGATGGTTCTCTTTAGTTTACTACTAAATGGGTATGCATCCTTTGGGAAAAAAAAATTAAAAATTGAAGAGTGGATACCCGTATCTGGCTTGAAAAATATGGTATTACATCTACAGTCTGTGCTGACGGGAAGTGTCAGAAGAACTTTGTCTCTCTGGAACGCCTCTGGTGCAGTAGGGCTGGTGCTCAGGAGGGACTTAGTGGAGCTCTGATCTCCCCCTGCTGCAGTGTGTGCCCCAGGGCTCTGGTGCACGTGGTGTCTTTGTGCCAAGTACACTTATTTTGTATTTGAACCAGTTTTCTCTTCACCTTAAAACGTGCTTGGTGGGAAGCATTTATGTCAGTACCAAGTCAGCAGTGTCACTCAGACAAGTACATACCTGAGGAACTCACAAGAGCTCTGAAGTGCAGGCACTTGAGGTTATGATTCTCGTCTCCTGTAGCTGTAAGGCAGCTGTATTTTATTTTTGTTGGCTATCTTCAAATCTTCTTTCCCTCTTTTTTTTTTTTTTTGCATTTTCCTCCTGCTTTTTCTTTTTTATTCCCCTCAAACAGAATTGCTGTTTTCTCCCCAAATGTCACTGTAAATCAGCCCTCCAGCTGTCTTCATTCCCTTTTTTGTTGGCTTCTTCTACAATATACTTATTAAATATAATAGTAATAATAATCACAGAATGTCAGGGGTTGGAAGGGACCTCAAAAGATCATCTAGTCCAGCCCCCCTGCCAGAGCAGGATCCCCTACAGTAGGTCACACAGGAACGCGTCCAGGCAGGTTTTGAATGTCTCCAGAGAAGGAGACTCCACAATAGCAATAAATTTCCATTTCTCTGTTTAAAACAGAAAGTGTTGTTTGGTCAGGCTTTTTTGACAGCAAGCCCTGCAGCCTCTTCTGCTCTGCTCTCCAATACACCACTGCTGCTATCACCTTCATCTCCCTTTCCACCAAATTTACACCTAAATTACATACAAATTACACCCCTGCTTCAGTCTCCTCCTCCTCCCACCTGTTTTGCTTCTTTCCATTCAGACTTTAGTGATTTAACCCCTAATATTTCAGTATTCCATGCCATCTACAGTAAAACTTCTCTTAAAATTCTCTTAAAATTCAGATCAGAATTGCTCTCCTCTTGGAAATCTTTAGTTTACCTCAGTGAGAGATGTTTGTACATACGTGATTGCAGTCCAAAATACGACAACGTTGCTATCTCTTGTTAGTTGTCATGAGTTCTACTGAGTAACCACGATTAAACTTTAAGAGAGAAATCAAGATCAGATATAACATTTTCTTTATCTCAACAAAGCAAAAGCCTAAAGAAAAGACAGCAACTCAGGCTAATTAATAAAAGCAATGGTATTAATTACAATAATTCATTAGGATAAGAAATCCAATGCACATTTTGTATGAAAAAGAAAACAAAGTAATGCTGTTTTCATTCCAAAATGCAAAAAAAAAGCAAACACAAAGTAATGTATAAAATTTAAATCACAACATTCTTATGAAGCTGCAGAAAAACAACTTCCTGCGGTGCCCTGTGTTACAAAGGATGGCTCATTATATTTCTCGTTTGATTTGGGTACTTGCTAGACTACTTTCGACTGGTGATGTTTAGGCTTTAATTTTAATCCAGGTTGCTGTTCTGGAAGCACCACTCTAAAGTCCTCTGTGGTTTCTTCTAAAGGATCTGTAGCTCCAACCCCAGTAAGTATTGGCTTAAGTTTGGCCAAGAAAATATCTGTTTTGATTTCTTTTACCAGTTGCGGGTTTACATTTTCAGCTTCTAGACTGAAAAAACCTCAAACTCTAACAAAACTCCAGTTCTGCCTCTGTCTTTCATATATAAACATGGTTCTTCCTTCCGACATTCAAGTGAGTGATGGATAGAAGAGGCAGCCTGAAGTGAGAACCTGTAACTCTGTGTCCTACCTATCCTTCCTCTATTCCCATTTAACTAGGTTGAGTGTGAAGGTCCCACCACAAAGAGACTTGTAGATAAATCTGCTTCATCATATGCACAGGAATTCTGTTTAGTTTTTAATAGCGACCTGGACGATGCCTGGAATCTGAATTCTCTCTTTGCAAACATCTGTGTGTCTTTTCCACTTGTTCCTGAGCACTGCTCAGCTTAATTTCATCAATCAACGGCCAAGAGACAGGTGCTGGTCTTTGATCTGTGATCTGGGGACCGGGATCACCGTACTGGCTGTACTGGTTTAGTGGTGCCGATTCACTTCTACCGCTAATGAACTCTTGGCTCTGGTTTATTGAGCTGAGTCAGCTGATAAATGGGCCGAGGCAACACTGCGTTGTTGGAAAAGATTAACCACACAAAAAGCCAGGTGGGAGGCATTTTCCAGCACGCAGTATGGGCTGGAAGTTAAAAGCTACCTCAGAAAAGCCTGTGCTACTTAGCAATCACAGCAGTGAATATAGCATACACACGCTATTGGGTATTTACTTTGAATGTTTTACTATGTTTTAAAGCTAAATCTAAGAGGAAAAGAGCCTTCTGGAGTGCTAGGAACCAAGCACTTGCATTAAACTAGTTACAAGCAAAGGATCTTCTTCACTGTTGCTTTGCATTTATGTGGCTCTTTACATCAATACCATCTTAAAGCAAACCTTAAAGCTAAATCTAAGAGGAAAAGAGCCTTCTGGAGTGCTAGGAACCAAGCACTTGCATTAAACTAGTTACAAGCAAAGGATCTTCTTCACTGTTGCTTTACATCAATACCATCTTCAAGCAAACCAGGTATAAAATGCAAGAGAATTAAGATATCAGCATTTATTTCCTTTTTGTGCTGATGGAAATTAAATTCAGTGCTACAGGTAACGAAGTACCAACCTATGAATTATAAACAGGAGGGGAATGGAAATCTCTTTTCCCTCTGTCTATCTGTTCAGGCTATATTACTATTGTTCTGAGAATCTCCTGAGGCATGGTTGTATCCTCATAGACTCTCTTAGGTTCTTTTCCCTCTGTCTATCTGTTCAGGCTATATTACTATTGGTCTGAGAATCTCCTGAGGTATGGTTGTATCCTCATAGACTCTCTTAGGCAGGTTGTGTTTTCCCCATGGCACAGATGGGACCGGAGGTACCATGAGGTTAAATGACTTGCCTGATGTGACACAAGCAGTCTGGAGCAAAACCGAGCGCTGAACTAAACTCATTTGCCTCTGTCTATCTGTTCAGGCTATATTACTATTGGTCTGAGAATCTCCTGAGGTATGGTTGTATCCTCATAGACTCTCTTAGGCAGGTTGTGTTTTCCCCATGGCACAGATGGGACCGGAGGTACCATGAGGTTAAATGACTTGCCTGATGTGACACAAGCAGTCTGGAGCAAAACCGAGCGCTGAACTAAACTCATTTGCCTCTCAGTTCAGTGCCTCAAACACAAAATGATCCTGCAAAATAACTTTGCCAGGGAGCCATGACAATTGGAAAGAAATACCAAATGTCTTTCGGGGAAATTATCAGAGCGTTGGAAACTAGAAGGAGAAATTGGCCAGACCAACGTGTGAACGTGTCTTTTCATCTGCTGCTTTGCAGCTGCAGAGTTGCTGTGGGTCGCTGAGGTCCTGACCCACACGCTGCTGCGCGCATCAAATCTCCTGCTCACGTGCTCCGTCAGGTAATTGAAAGTGCAAATGAGCAATTAAGTTCCAACATAGCCCATTAGCAAGTGCATATCCAGGATCAGATCCCCGGCCCTGCACACCCAGGGTTGGCCTGGAGGAACATCCAGCTGCATCATGCACTGAAGCTCCTGCCACCTCCTTTGCCAGCATTTCAACTTTACGGTCTGTATTTGAGCTATAACTTTTCTAGGGAAGCAAAAATGTTGTACATTAAAAGCTGGCATAGAAATCCCTGCCAAAATACTCTATCTATTATATATGTAAATATTTGCATTTAAGTGACCCTTTAGAACAATATCACTTTCAAGAAATCATGTTTAAAATGCTCCCAAATTGAGATATTGATGTTTCTATCCTCCTTGTGCTGCTGTGATTTACCCTTCAGTGCTCAAGCTAATGAATTATTAACCCATGAACTGTGAGTAGGATGGAAGTAGGAAATCTAATTTCACTGCTGATATTTACACAGCCTGTATTTTTGCAATTTCAAAGTTAAAATTATGGCTAAAAATAGAAATTGCAGATGTGTCATTTTTTATGTTGAAGGAAATAGCTGTAACCAAATGTAAAAATGCTTAAAGTTCATAGTATATTGGAACAGGCTCAATCAATTATCATCTTTTAATGTATGAGGTAACAGGATATTTAAAGTGCCTTACAGCCATTTTAAGAACTGTTATTCTGTATTTTACATAACCTGATCCATCCATTTAGAGAAAATGGAGCATAACACACATTTTCAAGGGTTTTTATTTCTAAAGGGTAACTGCAACTACAGGAGGTACAGCATTCACTCCCATAAGGTGTGTCAGACGTGCAAAACAAGGGACCATCTACATATTTAACCTGGTTTGGTGATTAGGATGGTTTACTGCTACAGGATGAGTATTTATTTAAATCGAGCTAGTCCAGGCAGAGGACTTGAGACGACTGCAGCGGCGTGTAAATAGGGTACGGTCAGCAGAGATTCTGGTGGCTCTGGGCAGAGCCCCAGCTCGGGCAAGAGTGGCACTAGAAAGCAGCAAGGAAAGACCCATGAGATCCACTCCTATGTCAGACCTAACACGGATTTTACTGCTGCAAGTACTTGGCAGAAGCAATGCAACCTTTCACCTGTCTGTGTTTTGGAGATCTGAGCTCAAATTTGCCTGCCCCTGTTGAGTTCTTCTGTAAAAAAAAATAATAATCCTGCTTGCACAGCCTGACCTAGGGGGAATGGCTTTGACCTTTAGATGACAATTCAAGAGTGCTGGGGCTTCAGCTACTGCACACATTAAATGCACAAACTGCCATTACAACTACTATACTAGCAATTTATTTTCACACAATTCTTTCTTTCTTTGCTCCATCTTTCACTGCACGTAGTTGAGCTGATCACCTAAATCAGGCAGTCTATCTCTCCTCTTGGGGCTGTCTTCAGACTCCAGTGGACACAAGAGGCCAGATTCCTCCCCAGATCTCACAGACTTTGACAGCGTGGTTCCAGCGGGTGGTCCCCGATCAGAAGAAGGGCTTGAAGAGGAGCCGTGCTGATGCAGGCCAGAAGCTGGCTCAGGGCAGGCAGAGGGGTGAGCAACAGGCCTGATAGCAATGGAGATGGGGACAGACAGGCAGAAGGCAGGGAAGAAAAGCAGCGTGGAGATGAGGCATCCCTTCCACAGCCACCACTAATGCACAGAGTTGAGGAGGAAGGTGGCCGTACAAGCGGGACGGAGGAGAAATACAAGCAATATCTATAAAGTACATCCCTAACTGAAAAATCAATGACCATCCCACAGCCTGGGCTCTGTGCTGCAGAAGCCAAACTGTGGTAGTTACCAGTTTTAATAAACCACACTTGTGTTTTCTGCAGGTGCTGAGAGCACTGGATGAGGAGCTGTGAAAAGCAGACATCGGCATGGAGCTGGGGCCATGGCGTGGCCAGCCCGACCACACAGTCGTGTTTGGAGGGAAGCTGCTGTCATTTTGGCAAACACAGAGCGGGAGCCTAACACAGGAGGTTCTAAGTAAGTTTTGATACTGGCTTTTTCACTCTAAATTGAAATTCAATACGCCTACATGGCCGAGCAGAGGTAGATACTCAAGGGTAGTGGGAGAAGTTGTAGCTGCCCTGGAGGAAGCCAATCCATTGTAGCCTTCTTCAGGAGGGTCAGTTAGCCCAATGAGCACTAACGTGGGCTCCGCCGCTCTACCTGAGGTAGCCAGGTTGTTGCCTTGGGGCTACCTTGGGTACTTTTGAGCGCGGCTGCATTGGTGTGGATGGGTGTCATCGCACGGGAGCGGTCAAACCTGCGGGGTGCACACCGGTGAGAAAGGTTTGAGCCACTGAGCAAACAGAGCTGTCAGAGAGTACCATTGCTTTCAAACCAATTTACCATAAATATGGAAACCTAAATGCTTTATGTGTTTCACCCAATCTTCATAATGAGACCGCTTCCTTCCAATTTTTGGCAAATCATGAACATGCTGCCCTGCTATTTAAGTTACGTAGTCCCAGGTCATTATTTTTTATTAAAACAAATATTTTCTTTTTAAGGTAGAGCTGGCATAATGGCAAGAAAATTGTGTATCCTCTTGGGGTTTTATTTAAACATATTTAAGTGATACTAGGTTAACAATTACTGCTCCGATATATCATGCAGTTAAAATTTCAAAACTCAACCTTTAATGAGGAACAGGCACAGAAGAAAAGCTTATTCTTGACATGTTAGAAGAAAAAGGAATAAGCATTTCAGTGGCTTGATCTTCCAATGATCTCTGCTGACCTAGGCAAATCTAAAAAGTTTTAATGTCTTTTTTAAAAACCTCAGGCTTTGGTTTGGCAAAATTGTGCCAAACTGCTTTCAGAGGCATTAGTCTCTCCTTTCGATGAGAACAGGGAAAGACTTGAACTTCTAAATATTTTGACCACGTGTATTTCTTTCCATTTGCAATGTAGGAGGAAGAGTGTGACCTGTCCATGCTCTAGCCCGACATTTTAAATTGTGACTTCTGTGTTTGTCTTAAAGTGTGACTTCTGTGTTTGTCTCTCACTACATCTTCTACAGGACATTGTAAAATGGGGCTCTTATCTGCCATTAAAAAAAAGCTAAAAGCTAAACTTTTATTACTGAAATGTTGTACATTTAGGATGTTTGGAATTAAAAATAATATTGAATGAAATTTTTTAAAAAATAAAAATTTTTGAGACATACTATACGGCTTCCAATAACGTGTGAAAAAAAAGGTTATGAAATACAGCTATGCACTTAATTGGTGATGTTGGTTTTTAATGTATTTTTTGTCAGGTCACAACACAGAACATTGAACTGGTAAAGAGCAGTCTTTGTTATTAATGCAATTCTTTATATCTTTTTCAGAAAGTTTACTAATTCTAGGGAGCAGTTTATCCAACTTGTAAGCTAACGTGCAATGCTTCTTCCTGTGACATTTGAAAAAATCTGAATCTGAATCCCAATAACAGCTGTCTCCTCTAAAACAAACAGCTGCTTGGCACAAATTTAGTACACATATCCATATATTATGTATAATAAATATACACATTTGCGCACAACAGTCTGACTCCTGCAATTAGCCGCTCAGGTGGATAATCGTATTGTCCTCATTGGGATTGTAACGGGGCTACCAGATGAATATCCAGCTGCTTCCATTTCTTTGAAGGAAAGAAACACAAACCTTGAGCCTTAGCTCCCACTTCTGCAGTTGTGGCCGGGTTTCCAGGAGGGATTTAGCATCTAGCGTGGTAAATACTATTTATCTACCCATTTAACCTGGGGCACCAAGGGATACTAAACACTTTTTTTCTGAGAGTGGACCTTAACCTCCAGTTCCTGGAAAACCCTTTAAAGCCTCACAAGATGCTGCCCGAGAAACCTGGTTTTCTTACTGAGGAGCTGAACTATGTTCTAGCTTAAGTCTGGGCGCTGAAAACTTGTGAAAAATGTGTCATTGTTTGAGCTCCATCTCTGCATATGTGACAGGGCCATGTTATCTGTGGATGCCCAAGTGGCAGCAGGGATGGGGTGAAGAAAGGAGGTGACTGTGCCATCTCCTCCAGAGAGCCAAAGGAAATAAAGGGCAGGAGCTCAGTCCTTTCTCTCTTCCTTCTGGTCCAAATAGTGCTCTTATTTCTGGCGCTAAGCTAATATAATTCTCAGAATTATTTCAAATAAAAGAAAAAGTGAAGGCACTCAGTCGTCCTTTCTCTCTTCCTTCTGGTCCAAATAGTCCTCTTATTTCTGGCGCTAAGCTAATACAATTCTCAGAATTATTTCAAAGAAAAGAAAAAGTGAAGGCACTCAGTGAAGGAGGGTAAAATTTGAGTTATGAGGACAATATTTTTATACCTTGCTGCCATTTCTGTACAAAGTAGTGTCACAAGAGATTCTGCTTCCTGTTAAATTGCACAAAAGTCAAGAGTCTCACTTAGTTCTTATTACTGTGAACCATTAATTAAAGAAAAAAACTAACTTCACAAAATGTTTCCTGATTTTTTTTTTTTTTCCAATTTTACTTTCAAGAGAGGAGATTTACCACACAGGAGAGAATCCAGTCATTTCGAGACAGATTTTCCTTTTAAAAAGAGACGACCCCAGAAGCAGGACTACAACAAATGGGCTCCATCCCTCCCGTTCAGAAGGGGTGATCTAAGGCGAGGAGTGATCCCACTTGCACATGGACCTACATAAACCACCATTCTCCCCAAACAAGGCATTTTAACAAGGAATTAGCCTCATCGATGTTTTAAATGAATACACTGGATGGTCAGCTTGATAATGGGTGTACAAGTGTGTCCAGTTTTCTGGTGTTTGCTGTAACGGACATAGACATGAAAAGGGTTGCAGGAAGACCACTGGCTTAAAAAAAGAAAGTGTTGATGGTCACAGCAAAACCCTCCACAGATCTCCAGTACCACCTTTGAACACTTGATTTAAGGCACCAGCTGAAAATCTTTAGCATTTTGCAACTTTTCTGTATAGAAGGTAATAATCAAGCTTGCATATGTCATTATTTCAGGCCAAATGTATTTAACATTTATAACGGAGTGATATCTGGGCTTTAGAATATATTTTTTTACAAGGCTTCCTTCAGACTTTTGCTTGCAGAACAATGAACATTAGGCTTGCTTTTCATTGTCATCCATAGTTCATGACACCTATGAAAAGAGCATTTCATACGCAAGGTTCACTAATCTCCAGTATTTCAGAATCTGCTGCTTCAGTATATAATCCCCAAGTGAAAATTAAGTGTATGTAATGCTAAGAAAATCAGATCAATATTGTTTTGAGGCCATGTCATATCATTTATGCAAAACAGTTTCAGGAGGAAGAGAAGCAAGAAACAGCCAGTTCCTCTAAGGAGTCTTCTTCACTGAAAAAAAAATCATTAAAAAAAATGTGGCATTTCCCTCTGGACTTAAGATAGCTTCACAAGCAAAGAAGTAATCGTCCTCTTACATGCAAGTATAATGAATTTGAGTGATAGCCCTGTAATTGATTGCTTGTTCTGCGTCCCTGGTAGGTGTAGCAGCAGATTGGCAAGGTGACATAACAACTATTTGCAAGTCTACATGCTGTCTGGTGTTACTAAGGTAACTAAATTGCACGGCAATCTGCCTGAAGTCCCTATGAAGATAAAATGGTCAGCGCTGCCGCACTTTGAAAATGTCAGGTACTGACCCTTTTCCACATTACCTGGGATCTAACGAGAAGCAGAAATCATTTGGTCACAGTATTACAGATAGCTTGCAGATAAACTACAATATTCTATATTTCTTCCCCTTCTCCCAGCCTTGTTTTTTACAGAATATTCTTGAACAGCTGAAATGTCACACGAGCAAAATTCAGTCTTCACTCGTTTGTTTGAAGCTGCTTAGAGGAGTAAGGTGGAGGAAGGTGCCTCAAAACTGCTTTTGCAGCCTCCCAGTCCTAGGTCAGCCTAGAGGCAAGACAACTCCCTGTAACCCAGGATTTGTGCACCATAGTCTGACAAACGAGTCTGCTCTGGCAACTCCTCATCCTGATCTGGGCACTGAGAGAAGAAAGAACCCATCCCAGTGTGAATGGTAATGCCTGTAGCCGCAAGAAGTCTTTGAGCAAGCCTCATACAGCTGAAGCAAACTGAAGCCTTTCTCTTTCTAATGGGATTTATACAGCTTGCTGTGCCACATCATGCATTGAACATCATTCCTTGAAAACTATTTGTAACATATATCGAGTTGAAGATCAAGGCTACTTTAGCGGACTGTAGTCCTGGATTTGGCATCAATGGAATTTTACCTGTATTGGGAGAGCCATCTTTCTTCTTCATGTCCTGACTTCTCTGGGAGCCCTGCAATACTTCTCAGCCATAAAAATGATCTCAACAGCTGATAATTTCAGCAGATAAAGAGCCGGTTCACAAACTCCTTCAAAGCCAATTTGAACAACCTGCTACAGGAATGGTTGGAGAGGCTGCAGGGTCAGCTATCAGGCAACAGCCACAGTGACAAAAAGTGCTCTGAGTGTGCTTCTGCCTTGCTCTGGCACTTGTAGTGCCCCCTCTTCTCTGTTCTTGGCTACCATGCCATTGATCTGTCACCTAGGGTCCCTGAGTGAAGGGCTGAGTTGAAATCAGTCAGATTAGTAGAAAGTGCTTAAAAAAACCCCTCATAGCTAACCTGCCTGGGGTATATTAAAACATGCTGGAGAGCCCTGGCAGAAGGTGTGTGGTCGTCCAACTAGGGAGGGAGATCGTGAAAACAGCTCAGAGCAGCCACAGCACTGTTGCTGTGGCACAAAAAAGTTAAAAGAAGCCTTGAGCGAGAACAAGATGTCAGACCAGATAATTCCTCCTTCTCTTTTACAGCATGTTTGTACTAAGCTGTTCCAGAGGGCTTTTTTGAGGGGTTCCTGTGATGTTTATCAAGAGGTCGGGGTCGCTTCACCTGTCTGGGAGATCCACCATCATTAAGGGCGGCTGCTTACAGGGTTCAGACACCCCTTCCAGAATCCCAGCAGGAGTCTGCAAAGATGTGAGTTACCACCTCATAAATGATTATGTAATGGTGAAGACGAAAATCTGAGCAGCAGTCATTTAAATAATGTCCAAGGACACTACATTTTGAAGAAGTCATAGTGTTAATGCAATGTACTCTGGGCAGATTGCACATCCCAAGTGTTTGCCCTTATGGCATCTTTCAGCGCAACAACTGCACGTACCCACAGAAAATCCTTTACTGGCATATTGTAAGGATAATGGCACAAAATTGGTCCAGTGACGTTACTTACTTGGGCAGATGCCTGGTAACAAATTCCAAATGGGAGTGGAAAAACCAGCAAGTGTATGCGTACATTTGCTGATTTTTCACTCAGATTCTCTGCGGTGGGAAAAAATGGGAATTTCTAAGGAAATGCAGGATGTTTTGCTAGAAGAACAGCCATGGTGTTCTTCTGAGGGGGATTATTAAACTTTTGGTGTGTTTATGCAAAATACTCATCAAGCTGTTTGTCCTTTTGTGTGCTGTGACCAGCTCATTTTCCTGCTGGGGTGGCTCAGGGAAACCTGGGTCTCAACAGGTTTTGGCAGAACCCCTGACTCCAGCCGCCCACAAACTTCCCTCCCCATGCACGTCTCGCCCTCTCAGTTTTCCTTTGCTATCTTTTACAAGTATATAAAACCCAGCCCATGTGCAAGGGGGCAGTTCTCGCCCCTGCCACAACGGGAACAAAGCTGGTGAAAGGTCTAGAGCCCAAGTCTCGAGAGGAATGACTGAGGGAACCTGGGGTTGTTCGCCCTGGAGAGAAAGAGACTGAAGGGAAACCTTGTTCTCTACAACTATGTGAAAGGAGGTTGTAGTGAGGTGGGGATGGCTCTGTTCAAGTAACAAGTGACAGAACTAGAGGAAATGGCCTCAAGTTGCACTGAGGGAGGATTAGATTGGACGTTAGGAAGAATTTCTTTATGAAAGGGTTATTTGGCATTGGAATGGGTTGCCCAAGGCAGTGGTGGGGTCCCCATCCCTGGAGGTATTTAAGAATAGACACAGTGGTTGGGGATATGGTTTAGTTGAGGATTTGTCAGTGTTAGGTTAATGTTGGACCAAATGATCTGAAAGTGTTGCGATTTTTCAAAGGGAAGGTCGCAAAAAATTTGATTACAACAAAAGGTCTTGTAATCATAGAATCATAGAATTGTCAGGGTTGGAAGGGACCTTAAAGATCATCCAACCCCCCGCCATGGGCAGGGACATCCCCCACTAGATCAAGCTGCCCAGAGCTCCATCCAGCCTGGCCTTAAAAACTCCCAGGGATGGGGCTTCCACCATGTCTCTGGGCACCCTGTGCCAGGGTCTTACCACCCTCATGGGGAAGAACTTCATCCTAACGTCCAATCTGAAATGATCCATCTCCAGCTTTAATCCATTCCCCCTAGTCCTATCACTACCAGACATCCTACAAAGCCCCTCACTAGCTTTCAAGGAGATTGAGAACAGCAAGGAGGTTGTTAAACTCGGCTTGTAAATGACCTCAATGGGATATGGACAAGGAATAAAAAACATACACAAGGAGGGCTGCCTTTGGTTCTGGGTGGGTTTTGCAGGAGCAATGTGGGGAGGGGAGCAGGGGCCTGCAAGGCCCAGCTGAAGGGCGGGGTGAGGGGGCTGCCAAAGGAAGATTTGACAGGGCCCTAATGGTCGAAGGACCAATATATATATAA